>NC_043972.1:11862040-11987528 GCF_902148855.1 Sphaeramia orbicularis
ACTAAAATTCTTATTTTAAGCAGAATTTACTGGTTTCAAGTCTGCATAGTAAGATTTATTTATTTATTTATTTATTTTCTACCTATGGTACATGTATATAAATATATCATTTTTGTTGCTTATCTAAACCTTTTTTACTGTATTTTAGTTTGGGTTTTTGTGTTTATTTTTTCTACATTATTTATTATTTTTTAGGATCTTTTGTGTAATTTTTGTTCATTTTATTTATTAATATGTATATATAAACCCAGTGTGTCCATCCACTGTCGTTGATCCAATTTCATGTTTTGTTTGTTTTTTTTCTTTCATTCAGTTTGTGGCTTATTTGTTGTTATTGCACATTATTTTTGCCATTCTTTTTTTATTATTTTGCTCATTTTATTGTTTATTTTGTTCTTTTTTTAAAATTAATTTCAGACACTCTTTTATTTTTCCATTTTACTTATTTTATATATATATATTATATATATATATATATATATATATTTTTTATTATTTATTTATTTATTTATTTTTATTTATTTTATTATTTTTTTTTCCCACTTCATTTTCTATTTACCATATATAATCATCAAACTAAGTGTATCTATCCACTGTTTCTAATGTTGAATCAATGTTTGGCTCTTTGGGTTAAACTGTCGTCTTTTCCTTGTGTTTTTCGTCCTCCAGGGGAGACACACTCTGGTTTTCCTCTTCTTCTGCTTCTCTTTGACAGTACCAGTTGAATTCATCAGATTCAATAGGGCGTCTACCTCAGCGGTTGAAGGGCTTTTCCACAGACTATTTTTAGACTCAGCTGCTGTCGCTGATCCGGGGGTTTATTCAGTCTGGGTTAAACTGGGTTTGCAGCCTCATCTGTAGATCTAATTCGACAACATCATCTATAGTCTGCTGTCAGAGCAGGGGTGGGGGCTGGGGGGGGGGGTGGGGGGGTGTTATAAATGGACGCTGAGTCAGGACACAGTTATGGTTGACATCCCAGAGTAAATAAAGGTCTGGGGGTTTAATGTGTGACCCAGATTAGGTGGTTTTTAGGGTTCATGAATGAGTTTACATAAGTGGATTAAATCAAGTTTAATAGAATAGTTTAATCACATGTGTGCTTTATAAATGTTGGTCTGACTTTAGAACATCGAACCCTGAATAATGTCAAATATGTTCAATAAGTTCATGCAACAATCCTCTGTTCTGCAATAACTATTCAATATTTATGCAATATTTATGCACACATAAATGCACTATTTTATAAACTCATTTACAGATATTTTTAATATTCATATTTTATGTAGATTTTTTTTGTTCTACTTTTTGTTTTATTCTTATTTTACTTTTTAGTTCTATTCTGTTCTATTGTATTACCATTTATTCTATTCTATTCTATTCTATTCTATTCTATTCTATTCTATTCTATCCTAGTTCTATGGTGTGTGGCTCTTGTAGTTCCAGCAGCTCAGCAGAAACATGACCCCCCCTCCCCTTTCTCCTCCTCTTTTCTCTTTTCTTTTTTTCTTTTTTTTTCCCACATAAATGGAGGTGATAATCCAGGGTGTGTTTTAGCTGCTCCTACTTTTATCTGCATTCCTTGGGCTGTGGGTGTGGTTTCACATACTGCAGTAAAAACACTCCACTTTCACCTGAATTGACCAACACAGAACACAGGGTCAAAGGTCACCATTCTCCAGGCTCACAGAGGAGCCTGGGTAGAACATTATCCTTTTAGATCCGAACCAGGAGGAGGAGAGCTACAGGGGTTTATGGGAAATGTGGTTTTTTAGACCAACATTCAGTGGTGATAAACCAACCCATGACGTCTGTGGTCCCGTTTGTTTATGGTAATTATAGGAAACAGTTTTCAGAACGATGCAGCGGATTGTGTTGACGTGACGAGTATTAGGCTCCGTTCAGACTAACGGTAAATGTGGCACAAATCTGATTTTTTCACCCATATGTGACCTGTATTGATCTGTTAAAGACAGTCTGAACAGCACTAATCTGACCTAGACCACTTTCATATGTGGTCCTAAATCCAACCCAGACCACTTTCATACGTGGTCCTAAATCCGACCCAGACCACTTTCATGTGGTCCTAAATGTGACCCAGACCACTTTCATATGTGGTCCTAAATCCGACCCAGACCACTTTCATATGTGGTCCTAAATGTGACCCAGACCACTTTCATATGTGGTCCTAAATCCGACCCAGACCACTTTCATATGTGGTCCGAAATCCAACTCAGACCATTTTATTATGTGGTCCTAAATCTGACCCAGACCACTTTCATATGTGTTCCTAAATCTGATACGGATCTGATATTTTCCAATGTGACTTCAGTCTGAACGGCCAGGTTGCATTTATCCAACCTTTATGTCATTGAAATGCGACAAACGTTACAATTCTGCGTCCCTCCATATTTACTTCCATAAACACAGTGCATGTCTGCGTGGTCATGTATTACGTCAGGACTTCTTTTGCCTACATGATATCATGAATTGCATTATAAGTTTTCGGCGTGTATATTTAGGATAAAATAACAAGCCATTAGTGCGATTAGTGCAATTAACGGCAAGCGCGTTTAGCGCGTTTAGCGCGTTTAGCGCGTTTAGCGCGTAGGGTTAGCGATTAGTGGCTAGCGCATTGACACACCATCAAATGGCGCTAAATAACATGCTAAAGGATGAAAATGCGCACAAACAGCACACCAAGTGCAGTAAACGGGCATCACATACAACGCGATTTCATGAGATCAGTCTGGTTTTGCGCATGTGGGTCACTTCAGGGTCACATTCAGTTCATACTCAAAACTGATAGAAGTCGCATTTAATGTGTAATATGAACAAGCACACAAAAAATCCGAATTGTGCACTAAGGCTCCGTTCAGATGCAGGTAAATGTGGCCCAAATCCGATTTTTTTGTCCATATGTGACCTGAATCTGGTCTGTTACAGACAGTTTGAACAGCACTAATCTGACCCAGACCACTTTCATATGTGGTCCTAAATCTGATACGGATCTGATATTTTGCAATGCGACTTCAATTTGGACAGCCAGGTCGCATTTATCTGACCTTTACGTCACTGAAATGTGACAAACGTCATCATTCAAAGACATATTTCCTTCTGTAAACACAGTGTGTGTCTGCGTGGTCTCGTATTCCATCAGGACGTCTTTAGTGCATGTGGGTCACTTCAGGGTCACATTCAGTTCAGACTCAAAACTGATAGAAGTCGCATTTAATGTGGAATATGGACGAGCACACAAAAAAATCGGATTTCACCCCAAATCTGACTTGTGCATTAACACCTGCTGTGTGAACGTAGCCTTAGTTCTGATCCAAGTCCAATCCATGCAACCTCTGCAGGTAGCAGCAGTGGCTTCTGGGTAATGCAGGATGGGTGCTGAACAGCTCCTTTATGTGAAACCCCAGACCTCAGTCATGTCATTACGAAAAGAAAACCCTCTCTCACATTTTCTCCCAGCTCAGTCTTTTATAAAAAGCTCCAGTGTTCCATCTGGTTTAGATGAAGCGGCGCCGTAATGAGCACGTTCAGACCCTAATCATACGTGTGCGCTGTGGAGGAAACGTCTCATGACTCACATGTTCCACTTCGGTCCGTTCCCGTGCGGGTTCCCCCATCGCTGCAGAAGGTGTCGGCACATGTTCCACCGCCAGAATGTCACCGGGTTCTCAGTTACGGCTTCTGTTTCCTCTGCAGCTCACATAACCTGCAGAACCCACAGTGTTCATTTCAGTGCGTTCTGTTCACCACACATTTAACCCATAAAGACCCAAACATCCACCTTTAACCTAAACCATCTACTGATCTAAACTGTTTAATACCTGTTGATCCACTAATCCATCAATACACGGAAATAATTGGTGTAAAATACAGTTCTTCATCTTTTCATGGTCATCAGATATGACCCATTTGGACATTCAGAGGCTCCGTAGTTACCGTGGAAACACCATCATCTTCTACAACATTGATTCACCAGTAAAACCCATGGAGTTGGATCAATGACAGTGGATGGCGACGCTTGTTTTTACATTCAATTATTCATATATTTGTTGAAAAAGTCACTTTTTCTTCAGTTTTCTCTGTTTTTGATATAATAACCCTCAACTTTAACTTGAGCTTTAATGAACATCTACATGATCAGTGAATTAAATATTGGAAAATACATGAATTATACTGAAAAAATGCAAAATACAGAGGATAATATAATAAAGGGTGATAAATTACTCAAAAAGGATTAAATGTAGAGAACGTTCATTTGGAAGTCTTTAAGGGTTAATCGGACTGTATCCATTATTTGTCGGATATTTTTTTTTCATCCATGGAGTTGGATCAATGAGATATTGGGTTTATGTTCAGTCAATGATAGATTTGGCTGAAAAAGTCCCTTTTTCTTCAGTTTTCACTGTTCTGATATAATACCAGTTGAATTTGAAGGCTTTGGGGTGCCTCAGGGTTCTATTCTGGATCCTGTTTTCTTTATATGCTGCCCCTGGGTTCCATTTTTTACAAATCACAACATCCAGTTTTATTATTTTGTGGATAATGTGCAAATGTAAGTTCAGGTGTTGATAGATTTTGCTGAAAAAGTCACTTTTTCTGCAGTTTTTTTCTGTTTTGATATAATAGCCATTTAATTTAATCTGAGTTTTAAGAAACATTGACATGATCAGTGAATCAAATACAGGAAAATACATGGTTTACCCTGGGAAAAAAAAGCAAAATACAGAGGATAATATTACAATAAATGGTGATAAATCCCTTAACCCATATTGACCCAGTACTACTTTTATGGCAGTTCCCAAATGTATTTTCTCTATGTCTAACCTTTCTCAAGTGATTTATCACCATTTATTATAATATTATCTTCTGTACTTCGTATTTTATCAATAAAAATCAGGTATTTTCCTGTATTTAATTTACTGATCATGAAGATGTTCATAAAATATCAGATTGGGGGCATTATATTAAAAACAAAGAAAACTGGAGAAAACGTGTCTTTTTCAGTCAAATCTGCCATTAACTGAACATAAACCCAGTGTGTCCATCCACTGTCATTGGTCCAACTCCATGGGTTTTACTGGTGAATCAATGTTGTAGAAGATGACGGTGTTTCCATGGTAACTACGGAGCCTCTGAATGTCCAAATGGGTCATATCTGATGACCATGAAAAGATGAAGAACTGTATTTTACACCAATTATTTCCATGTATTGATAGAATTAATGGATCAACATGGATTGAACAGTTTAGATCAGGAGATGGTTTTGGATCTTTGAGGGTTAAGGACGTTCTTTTCTTCTCATTCATAATAACATTCAGCTACATTTCATTCATTTAACTCAACCTATCTCATTGTATCTGTATTTTTTTTCTTTTTTACATTTTTTTTATGCTTTCCATTGGAGAATCTAATTGCCTGCTCATAAACCACACCTTAATTCCTTTACTTGCCTCAACATTGTATGGAACCACCAAGGTGTGTCTCCAAATGTGCTAACGTGGCTCCAAATGAGTCAATACCTCGACACACAAACACACACACACACACACACATACACACACACACATACACACATTTACACACATGCGGGCAGACACACACCGACACATTAAGTACCTTCATGTTCGTGCAAGTCGCACTCAATACCACCATCCCTGCAAAAAAAGCGTGGTCTTAGCGGCTTGATAAAGTGATGTCAGTCAGGGTGGGGATGATGGGATTCACATCCACCTCAGGGTGGAGTGGGCGGGGCTTAGCGGAGGTACGACACACCCTGCCCTCAGGCTTAGCTCTGTACATACTCAACATAAAGACCACCATTAGCGAGGGGATTTGGAGGAGAATTATCAGATTTTCACGGACTTTGCAGTTGCAGGAGGAAAAGTTTGAACCAGCGTTTGGAAGAAGGAGCATCAAACGTAGACGTAGACGCATGTTATCAAAACAATCAGACAAAAGAGCAGAAAGCTTTAAGGTAGTGAAAGCAGAGGAGGATGTGCAGTATGTCGTTTGCATCACAGCATAATAATGGACAAAAGTATGTGGACACATACTTCAGGTGGATTCAGGTGTTGCTTTTCTAACAGGGGTCTGGTGTAGAAAACAATAATGACTAATGTCAGAATATAGTTTTATGTTATGGGATACATATCATTGTATTGGTTAAATTTTTTATCTTTGTTTCCAGAATGCCTCAGGACTTCATTTCTCTCAGCATTTTTTTTCTTTTTTATCCATGTATATGATTTTAAATGTTCTACCTCTAAATTTCTAAAATATTTTTCATACTTTGACTATAAATAATAATTTTCTAACACAACTAACCATCTGCTTTCTTTTTTTGTTTCTATTTTGCTCATTATGATGCTTTTTTCTCCATTTTTGTTCATTTTGAAGCTGATTTTGTTCATTTTTATGCTTGTATTGCTCATTTTTGGATCCAGAATAGAACCCTGAGGCACCCCAAAGCCTTCAAATCAACTGTTCTTATATCAGAACAGAGAAAACTGAAGAAAAAGTGACTTTTTCAGCACTTTTTTATTTCGTTTATTAGTTATTATTAGTTAGTATTATTAGTCTTTGGGGGAGGGGAGGGTGCTTATTTTTTCACAATATTTGTTGTTTATAAGGTTTTTTATTCATTTTTTGTTCATCTTCTCCACTGTCACTGATCAACTCCATGGGTTTTACTGCGTGAATCATTGTTGTAGATAGATGACGGTGTTTCCATGGTAACTACGGAGCCTCTGAAGTCCAAAGGGTCATATCTGATGACCATGAAAAGATGAAGAACTGTATTTTTACACCAATATTTCCATGCATTGATAGGATTATTGGATCAGTAGGTGTTTTGGTCGCGGTGGTTGTTTGGGTGTTTGAGTGTTAATATATTCAGTCTAAAATGTCGACTGGGTTGATCTGGTGAATGAATGGAAGGCTTGAATTTCTGCGTGTCAGTGATGTTCAGGGTGTGGTGATACATCACCGTCTGGAATCTTATCTCATCCCCCGTCGCTTCCCTTTTTCAGTCCCAGTGAGTAACTCTGAAGTGTGTGAGGAATGGAATGTCATGGAGGAGTAATGATTAACCATGAGGGGTGCAGCCTCAACTTTACATAAATGAACACACTATTATGTGGGTTTATTAAATTTAGACTCAATGCTGCCTTTTGTTTCATTTAGGTAATAAAGCATATCAAGCATCTGCTCTGGTTGTTTTTTTATGGTTTTTATTGTCCCTGGCAAGGTTATTATCGTTATCGTTAAAGATGGAGTTATAAATATGCTTTGTTTTGTTTTTGTTACTGTTTTTTACTGTTTAGTGTTAGTGTTTCATGTTTAATGTTTTAGTTTTTATTAATGTCTGTTTTTTTACATGATACACAGATAGAGTTATAATATGCATTTTTACTGTTTTTATAATGTTTTAGATTTTATAATGTCAGCCTGCCCAGGGACTACAGGTGGAAATTAGCACTAGGCTACAACCTGGCACACTACATTTCTCCTTTTTAAGGTTAGTGTCTGATGTGCATTGTCCCTGTCTAAATAAATAAATAAATGAAATGAAATAACGAAAACTAATGAAAATGACGAAACTAGAATTGAAAAACCATTTTCGTAACTGCAATACATAAAAACCTATAATTCATACTAAAACTAAACTAAAAAAAACTAAGCATTTAGCCAACAAAAAAAAAGGAAAACTATAAAACCTAGCAAACCTGCTCTAAAATCTATTAAACACTAACTGAATTAGAGAAAAAAAAAAGTCAAAACTAAATAAAACTAAACTATAATGAAAAATCCAAAACTATATAACCTTGGTTTGGAGTTGACATTATTTCTATATTATAATGTTATTATTCTTACAGCTTCAGTGTTCTGCAGCTTACCACCTTTCATTACAGTGGACTTAATTTTGATGTAGTGACTCACACAGGCCGTCCTCAAATGCCTGAACTGAATCACAATGTCCGCAAAGAAGAAAAAGATATGACAAAACTACAATTAATACTAAAACTAAGCATTTACAAAAAGAAATTAAAAAGCAAACCTGCTCTAAAAACGTATTAAACTAACTGAATAGAGAATAACAAGTCAAAACTAAATAAAACTAAACTATAATGAAAAATCCAAAAACTATTATAACCTTGGTGCTGTGTGACTCAGTGTGTGGTTATCTAATGCAGAAGAAAATGAAGTGATTAAGCGTCGGGTGCAGGTTACAGAACCACACCTCGTCCACGCCCCCCCCCCTCCTCGCAAAACATGGCACAGTGTGAGAGGAAGGGGGTGGTTTCGAGCCCTACCCACACACCGTGTCCACTAAATACCCACTCCCACATCACGCACCAGGGAAGGCCCAGACTCGTAGCCCACAGGCACCGTTTAGTATGAAAGGAATATGAGTGAAAGGAAAAGGAAAAAAAAAGGAGAAAAGGAAGGGCAGAGGCAACCCAATCACAGAGAGATGAGAGGAGGCTGAGAAGCAGCACAAGGAGAGAGAAATCATAGGTTTAGTGAAGCACTGAGTGGATGTGGCCCACAGGACTGCAGACTTTTGGACCAAACTGGGCCGGGGGACACAGAAAAAGCACCAGAACCTACAAAGACGAACCCGTTAAGGAATTTTTTCTGATTGACAAAGCAGTGACAATGGACCTCACAACCAGCAGAGGTTCAGGAATATGTCCAATGACGCTGGGTCGAGACAGGATGCCCTCAGAGGCAGGTTTTACCAGGGGATGCTAAAGGCCACAGACGCAGGAAAGGTAAAAATCTACAAAATCAGCTTTAAATGAGAGCTCTGATGTTAATGTATGGTTTCCCATGTGTGGAAAAAGCACAGAGGAGTGTGTTCTGTAAAGTCAGAGCTGGTTAAAGTTCAGGGTTTTGGACTTTATGTTGGACTGCGGTGAAGCTCCTGTGTCAGATCTCCAGGTGAATTATGGGTTTTTAACAGATGCTTCTATTGTGGAATAAGTGACTGTGAATGTGGACTGGACTGGATCGTCCTGTCCGGGTTTCTCTTAACCTCCTCAGACCCACTGTCCACATTTATGGACAAGAGTTTCACAACTTTATACAAAAAAAAAAGAAAAGAAAAGAAAACTGTCCACCACAAAGGACACTCTATAAAAATTTTAAAAACTGCATCTGAAAAAAACTGTTGCATCATGATGTTTCCAATAGAGGCGCTTATTTAATAAAAAACAAACAAAGCTGGTACTTTGCTGACAAGTCCTGGGTCTGAGGAGGGTAAGGAGGGAACTCTCCCCTTTTCGAACGCATCAGCAGCTTCCTCTTTCTGTATTGGTCAGCAAAGCCCATTCACATTTTCTTTTTTTTTTTCTGTCTTGTAGCGTGGATGTGTTATGGGATGAGTGACTCATGGTGGTTAAAGTCTTGTCTTTGTCTTGGACTTTGGAGGATGATGTGTTTCATTGCATGGCGTCTTATATTTCTTTCATAAATCTGTGCTCAGTTAATGTATTGTTTTTATGATTCTTCTTATTACCCTTAGACCGGTCAGGTTGTTTTCTTCCAATTCAGGTATTCCTCAAAAAGCATATTATTGACATCATGCCTTTTAAAGTTTAGCTTTTCTTTTTTTTCTTTTTTTTTTTTTTCTTTTTTTTTAAGTCTACGGTTTTATTGGGGTTTTCACATATAACAACCAAAGAACATAGTTTCGTTGTTAGTCCGAAAGTCAAACAAACAGACAAACAACATGCGGAACAAAAATAAACAAATAAACACAACGTTGAAGTACAAAATTCCCACTTTAAATGTTACCAGAAAGACAAAAAAACAAACAAAAATAAAAAATTATAATGGTAATGATAATCAGACCTGCTTAAGGCACACCAATACTGTATAATACAATAGTCAGTCAACACAACATGACAGGTTGTATTATTAACGCAGATCAGAAAAGGAGTCCATGTCTGTTTAAATGTGTTCGAGGCTTCCAGCGAAAGTCAATCAAATTTTTTCCAGTTTGAGAAAATAGAGCACCTCCTTGATCCATTTTGAGATTGCCTTATGTTTTATAGAGTTCATAAAATTGTAGTTTTCGTATTACTACCCCAAACTTCCATATTTGGGTCCAGATGACCCCACATTCATTTACAGTAGAATTACATCTAAACCTTTGAGTCATTCAACAGTAAAACCAAAGGACTGACTCACTAATTGGATGTTTTCGTTGTTCTATTACTGTTATATGCTATATATTATATATTAGATATACTTTCATTTGTAGATATAGATATAAATAGACTTTATTTTGAACATAAGTGGGCAAAAGAAATTCAGGGCACTCCAAAATATGGAAGTAAATCAACCAAAAAAGAAAATAAATATCATACAAATGTATAATCATTTCATTGTGGCTTTTTAACAAAACTCAATGTCTGAAAAGGAGAAGGAAGAAGCTGAGCTTATATCATCTTACCCTAATTTTACATGACTTGGCTAATCGGCTAATATAATGTATACTGTTGATAACAAAGAATCACATCAAATCAATTTCAAATCAATTAAAAACGATTTTAAAATTACTCACTTTTCCATTGGACATCTGCGCAAAACTTTGCCCATGTTTACTAAATGTTGAAAAAACAGAAGTGTGTTATGTCTGTTTTTCCATTAAACCACAAATGCGATGATTTGTTTATTAATTATTGGGAGATGACACGAGAAGTCATTCCATAAACACTGAGACAAATGTAAATATGGTGTTGATTTACAGATACATTTATTATTATTATATATTACCCCTCTATCTTGTACTAAATTAAAAAATGATTAGGTTTCCTGGTGTGTCCACATATACCGCTACACGTTTCTTTTAAAACTCTTCTTCTCTTGTTGTAATGTCCGTCAACATCCGTTTTTTTTTTTTTTTTTTAATCGTGTGACTCTAGTTGCAGAAAAGGGTCTTTCCATTGGAGTTTTGCGTGATTATACCATTTGCGTTACGCCCGAAAAACCACCTCTTGCCAAAAACTTTTAATTGAAAAACGAGGGTTTGACGAAATTGTAATTTTTCCATTAGGTACATTTTTAGTTAAGTTATATTCTTAGAGTAAAATTTTACTCTGTTATTTTGGTTTTTATTTATTTTTCTGTACATCACTTTGGTCCTCTGTGGTTCTTTCAAAGTGCATTACTAATAAAATTGGATTGGATTGGACTGGACTGGACTGGATTGGATTAGACTATATTGGATTGGATTGGATTGGATTGGATTGGATTGGATTTGACTGGACTTGACTGGACTTGACTGGACTAGATTGGATTGGATTGGATTGGATTATAGTCACACAATTTGAGGGTCAATGGAAAAGAGACTTTTTAAAAGGTTTTTTAAAACAAAAATCATATTTCAAACAAGAAATCATTCTTTTGTAGACTGAAATATAACAGAAATTATTATTTTTAACATGAAAAATAACAAAAATTGCATAAAAAACACAATGATTTGAACATGAGTCAATTTTAACCCATTTTTTGCAGAGTGTTTTGGTCCAGACACTCGTGTATCGAAGGGTTAATCATCTTAGTTCCATTCTGAATCCTACCAGCATTAACAACAACCCATTTCCGCTCCAGTTACAGATGTAAATTCCGCATTTCTCTGGAACCGGTTTGCGTCTGGTGACATTTCAGTCGACCGGTCGGCCGGCGTTGGTGGCGTTTCACACCAGGTTCAGTTAAAAGTAAGAACGCTCTGAAAACCATGTGATGGACGTTTGTCAACCTGTCAACACGCTTCTTCTCCTTTGCGACACTTGACAGGAAGTAGAGCCTCGAAGGTGGCATGTTGATGGACGGCTCCGGTGTTATATGATGTATGGAGGGGGGTCAAAGGTCTGTCAGTGTCTATGGGGGTTTCCATGGCAATGCACTTCCACAACACAATTTGCAGAAGTCACTGGAGACATGCTCTTGAGAAAACAGATGTCGCCTTTGGGCTGGTTTTTTTTTTTTTTTCCAGGCGTTGAATCACTGCTCGTCATTAGTGGGTGTGTAACTATGCCGATGGTTAGATCAACAACATCAACTCTGATAAGATAGACAGAGGACTTTGTGTCCACGTCTACTTTTGTAGAAGGGACAGGGAGGACAGGAAGTGGTGTGGAGTAAAAATAAAAAAAACCTCACATGTCGGCTCTAGTTCTGTGTGAAATGAACATTAAAACACAACCTTTAGCTCCTTAAATAACTCTATCAACACATTTTACAAAATATGGAGCCTCTTTTACACTGTGTGAATGTGTTACCCGCGGAACTGGAACTTTAAATCCATTTTAGGTGTTTATATTGTTATTGAGCTGTTTTGTTTATTTATTTATTTTCTTTGTTTCTTTTTTAACGGTACCAGAATGCACTGTCTTGACTGTCTTTTATGCGTGTTTTGTTTGTATTGCCTTGTTTTTTGTTTTGGTTTTTTTTTGTTTCTTTATCATGTCCGATGTCAATCTCTGTCTCATGAATACATTACTTGAAATTCTAAATGTTATACTTGTTAAATGAAAAGTTCTATAAATGTTAAAAAGTTCTATAAATAAAGTAAAAAAAAACAAACAAACAAACACAACCTTTAGATCAGGGATGAATTTGCGAAATGTTAAAATTATACTAAGATATTAACACTCATTTTAGTTCAGGGGTCACATGCAGACCAGATTAATTTTCAAGTGGGTCAAATCGGTAAAATACTACCATGATATCCAATAAACTCCAATGTTTTCACCTTGTAAATGGGTGTTTCCATGAAACTGGGTTTATTTTAGTATCTGTCACTTTTCCATCTTTTAGACCCAATAATTAAAGGTAAATGTAGACGTATTTCCCCCCAGGATAATAATAATAATAATAATAATAATAATAATAATAATAATAATAATAATAAATAAATAAAATAAATAAAATAAATAAAAAATAATATAATAATAATCTAAAAAAATACTTTCTCTTTTATCTCAGTAAATATTTATTTAAAATAGACCCGAAGTGCTTCCAAACCTGCTTCATAACATTCGTCTACATCTAGTTTGAATTTTTATTTTTATTTTATTTATACTTGTCGTTCATCTGATGAAGGGCTGTGGCTCGAAACGTCACTACTTGTGGTAAATAAATTTTTTTTTTTGAGCTCACAGGTTGTTCAGACCTTATCTGATTCTTTCATCCACTGTTTGTTTGGGGGTTTTTTTGGATCCTGCACACCTTTCAGTAACTGGATATGCTTATCATCACCTGTTTGTTTTTTTTTGTTTTGTTTTTTTAGCTCCTCTGTCCTGTTTTTAGGGACCAGTTTCAAAGAAGCACCCACATGTAAACATTTTCATGTATTTACACCAAAACAAAGTATAATGTGAATAACCTGAACAAATATGAACAACCTGAAATGTCTTAAGAGAAGTGCAATTTTACTAATATTCTGCCTGTTATTAAATATTTTATGTATTGGTAGATCCACTGTGATCTGTACGTTATAATAAACATGTGTAAATGATAAACTTAGACAGAATATTAATAAAATTACACTTATTTTTTCAGTTTGTTCATGTTATTCACAGTTTTAAAGGATAGGCTGTAGATGTAAACATTTTCATAATGTAAATTTACTTTTTTTACATTTATTTTATTTATTTCTTTAATAATTCATTTATTTATTTATTTCAAACATGCAAAGGAACAAAATAAAACAAAACAAAGCAAAATAAGACAAAAACAAAATAACATTTAAATGAACAGAATCTATCTTCATGTATGTGCAAATCTTAATTTTGCAAGAAAAGGAGTAGGAAGAAGTATAAACTTAACTTAAACTTACTTTTCTGCTCTAAAACATAGAGAAAAGTTTGGAGTTGTCATTATTTGTATATTATTATGTTATTATTTTACTGGTCTGGTCCACTTCAGATTAAATTTGGCTGAATGGGACTCCTGAAAATGAGAAAAATGACTTTGGCATCCCTACTTTAGATCAAACAGATTGCGATCAGAAAACACGACCGACCGTGTAAAGTTGCACCGACACACCTTGTGGTTTTTTTCAGTACCTATTAACTCCGACAGGAACGCTGCAGCAGGCGGCCGACGGAGGGTTTGTTGTGTTAGAGGGTGTGTTTCATCCCAAGATCTTGTGTTTCTGTTGGATAATTGCACTCACAATACTTTAACCATGTCTTCACACTTGACAACATTTGGTTTTTTACGATGCGATGGAGCAGGTCTTGTCGTGAGTCGTTGTGTTCAGGTGTCGTAGACGGAGACGTGACCTTCCAGACAGTAGTTGAACATCTGCTGATGCTGAATGGATCTGATGTGGGCTGACTCACATGCAGGTCTGCACAGTCAGGACCATGTTTCCACCTACTGAGGCTTCTGTTCAACTCAGACCACACCATGCTGGTGTCTGTGGGGGGGGTGGGGGGGTTTACTTTCATAGTGTATAAGTTTACATCAGCTTTCAGTCATCTAAGGCTACATTCACACAGCAGGTCTAAACGCACAAATCTGATTTGTTTGTGAAATCCGTTTTTTCTGTGTTGGTTCATATTCACATTAAATGTGACTTCTATCAGTTTTGAGTCTGAACTGAATGTGACCCTGAAGTGACCCACATGTTTCTGCCTTTATATTATTACAAGCACATATAATAATATAATTTACATAAACACATAATACAATAACACGTGTGCA
Organism: Sphaeramia orbicularis; assembly: GCF_902148855.1. Classification (NCBI taxonomy): domain Eukaryota; kingdom Metazoa; phylum Chordata; class Actinopteri; order Kurtiformes; family Apogonidae; genus Sphaeramia; species Sphaeramia orbicularis. Next base: position 11,876,780 of record NC_043972.1, read on the forward strand.
CATGCAAATATGTACACACACACACACATTTAAATATATATATATATATATATATATATATATATATATATATATATATATATATATATATGTATGTATGTATATATACACACACACACACACACCTACACACACAGCATATACTTGTACATCTTTTTAACACCAGGTGATACCCAACGCCTTCCTTTATCTGTTTGAATCCCACAAACAAGGTCAGAACTGTCACAGTTTAGTCTGAACTGTGGATCAACAAACTGCAACTAAGCAACGATAGGAACATCCCATAATAACTTCAGACAAAACAACAGCTTCTATTTTTGTCACTTTTCTAGACTTGTTTTGACAGTTGTTTCTTAATGGTTCTCACCCTCAGCTTGTCCTTGAAAACATCGTCATGTTTGTCAGAACTTCTACGATGATCATTTTATAAATAAGGGCGTATGTTCTCTAACTGTGTCTGATGTTCTCTTTTCTGATTTTGCAGATGAACGGGATCGAGTTCAGAAAAAGACCTTCACAAAATGGGTGAACAAGCATTTGATGAAGGTACGAGCTTTTCCTTTATGTTGAAACAACGCAACAACAACAAAACCCCTCTGAACACACGCTCTCACACAGAACAAACCACAGTAGGAATCAAAGGTTAAATGTTCTCCTCTTTGTCATCTGGACATCAGAATGAAAGTGCACATGTTTACTCAGTGAATCATGGCTCACATGGTTTAAAGCTGCAGCTCGGATATGAACAGGTTGAGATCAGAATAAAAGCACATAAACTGATTAGAACATGGGGGTTATGGTTTTATGGTTTTATGAGGATAGTGTTTGGGTTTACAGTGGATTTAGGAGATTACAGCAGTGGTTCTCAAACCCTCAGGGGGGCGCCAGAGATCCCGGGGGGGCACGAGGCTTTGTCCTGTTCGAGGTTGTGAAAATTCTATTTGTGGATGTTAAGGAAAAAAACTCAGACACCTAATAAGAGAATTATTTAGTGGTAAGTTGTCTGGTTTTTGTTTAACTTGTGCTGTTTCTCCCAATTAAATAAAGGGATCGAACATCTCCTGGAGGTTTGGAAACTGGAATTCACTCAAAAGACTTCCCAGGAGGATTTTTTCCTCTTTTTCTTTTTTTTTTTTTTTCTAATTTTAAATTACTAGCGGCATTGTACCCGTGGTGCCATTGTACGATAGCGCCCTCCCGTGGTGCAACAGCGTGACATCGATCGGACAAATACGCCTCGGGCACAGAAACGTCCATTATAGTAGGATACATTTACATAAACATGTACTTAAACATAAGGGACCACACAAACACAATACAAAAAAATATATAATTATACCAGAGACCTACAGACCTATTAAACACAAAAAAGAGAAGACAAAAAAAACACACAAGGAAGAAAAGTTTAGGAACCACTGGATTAGAATACAGATGGGTGCTTCGATGGAACTGGTCCTAAAAACAGGACATGGAGACACTGAAAATTCAAACCAGATGTAGATAAATGTTATGAAGCAGGTTTGGAAGAACTTTAGGTCTATTTTAAAAATAAATATTTACTGAGATAAAGAGAAACTATTTTTCAGATAAAATACATTTTTATATTATTTTATACCAGAATCTGCATGTAACACGGTCAAAAGGACATGAAAATTGCTAGTATTTTTTGAATATCTTTTTATTGTCTCACAGGTGCATTTTGGGAATCGAAGTAAATATTCAAGGCAGTGTTTCACAAAAATGGCTGCTGTTGTAAAATCACTTGCGATTTATTAGTGTTAAAATGTTCAAGTTCCGCATGTAATGCCAGTGGACACAATGGGTTCCACACCAAACCTGGAATGAGACTGAGATTGATGAAAAACCCACATGTGTGGATTAGAAAAACCACTAGGATCCACACATTGAACACAGTGTCTTTATTTAGAGTCTATAGAAGACCATTTACACACATGTTTTCACATCTAATGCACTGACAGCTAGGGAGATTTAATGTCCATATTTGGGTCCTCTTTTTGGACCCAATATTTGATTATAAATTCATTAATTATGGGATGGCTTAGAGGAAGAGTATAATTTTTTTTGCATTTATCTGAGGTCATCATTAGGTCCATCCTGGGTGAAAATATGTCTACATTTACCTTTTATTATTGGGTCTAAAAAGATGGAAAAGTGACAGATACTCAAATAAACCCAGTTTCATGGAAACACCCATTTACAAGGTGAAAATTTGGAGTTTATTGGATATTATGGTAGTATTTTACTGATCTGACCCACTGGAAATTGAATTGGTCTGCATGTGACCCCTGAACTAAAGTGATTAATATCTTAGTGTAATTTTAACATTTCCCAAATTCATCCTTGATCTAAAGGTTGTGTTTTTTTGTTTTTTTACTTGGTTTATAGAACTTTTCAACATTTGTAGAACTTTTCATTTAACAAGTAAACGTTTAGAATTTCAAGTAATGTATTCATGATACAGAGATTGACACCAGACACGATCAACAAACAAAAAAAACAAAAAAACAAGGTAATACAAACAAGACATGTATAAAAAGACAGTCAAGACAGTGCATTCTGGTACCGTTAAAGAAGATAGAAAATAATAAATAAATAAACAGGTCATTAACAATATAAACACCTAAATGGATTTAAAGTTCCAGTTCCGCGGGTAACATATTCACGCAGTGTGAAAAGGCTCCATATTTTGTTTCATAGACAGACCCAGCTGTGAATAAACAGTCGACTGCAGCAGGAGAATGCAGGTTTATTCTCCTAAATGACACCTTTACCTCTGCGGTCATCCATCCTTCAGCTGTGTGTTGTTTGACACAGCTGTAATAAACACACTAATTAGCTCCTGCATCACTGCTCTGGGATGGTGAGGTCTGTCCGTCATCAGCTCCGACTGTGTAAAGCCTCCATCAGCGTCCGTCCATTCTCACTGACCTCAGACTAAAGCCCTGAAAGACCTTCAGCACATCACACATTCATGGAGGTAAACAGGTCATGACGGGCTGAAGCCAAACAAACCCACCTCCTCACTCTGGACTTTCTCATTAACCCTTCGGTATCCGCCCACAGAAGCCCTTTAACCAGCAGAAGCGCCTAATATGAACAGTACTGGAGTAATGTCAAAATGTTTTAACAGTTTGTTTTTTAATGTTTTTACTTTTTTTTTTTTTTTTTTTTTTTATATTTCATCACCTTGAGCCATAAACAAAAATACCAAATACTCAATAATTGACATATTTTTTAACCCTTTAAATGCCATGTTTGTTATGGAAATTAACCATAATTTTGATGCAAAAAGAACTAAAAACCCCCTTTTCCCAATATTCTACATAAAAATTTGTGTTTTGTTGTTTTTTTTTTTCATCCTGGCATAAGGCAAGACAAGTTTATTTGTATAGCACATTTCATGCACAGGACAATTCAAAGTACTTTACATAAAAGCATCACAGGAGAGGCATAAAAATACATTTAAGATGAGAGAAAGTTAAAAATTAAAATAGAAATTCAAATCATCAGCGATAAAATGTGATTTTAAAGCTCATTTAAAAGACATTATTTAAGCGTTTAAGGGAAAGCTGCAGTAAACAATAATGTTTTCAGGCCTGATTTAATGATCAACACCAACATAGGTTAATATACATTGCTATTTTTTGTGTTACATTAAACGCTAACATATGTCAATGGGCATTTTTTACTCACTTGGTACAAGGGTGTTAGTGTAGGAATTAAAAAAATTTTCTAATGTACTTATTTTAGTGGATGGGTGACATTTTAAAAAATCATGCAAAAATGAACAACTTTTGAATTCTGACCTAAAAGAAATTGTGAAAAATAATATGACCTTTTGTAAGATGAAGTGCAAAGTGTGCGTAATATGCTCACCCAGATACCGGAAGGTTAAATTGTACTTGTTTTTATCAGTACTCTAACTGTACCCAGAAACATTTTTGAGTTTTTTCTTGATTTTTGGTGTTTTTTAATCAATCAATCAATCAATCAATCAATCAATCAATTTTATTACAAAATTATTACAAACAGTTAAGATCAACAATTCATTTACAAGATACATTATTATGTAAATATGTAATATTTAATTTTGTTGATGAAATATAACAAAATGGGATTTTATATGTGTAAATCAACAATGTGAAGAAAACACATTTGTAATTTGCATTTATTTAATCAGAAAGCTCCCACTGAGATCAGAGAAGTTACATTTTTGGCCAAATTGCGTAAATGTATTAAACTAACACAGCTGCCTCATTTTGCATCATTGGCTACAACCTGAAAAAATATGACTTAAGCAATTATACTATGAGGCTAACGATGATGACTATTTATAACATGAAGTGCAAAGTGTGCGTAATGTGCTCACCCAGATACTGGAAGGTTAAATTTTACTTTGTTTTATCAATACTCCAACATTTTTGTGATATTTTGAGTTTTTTTCTTAATTTTTGATGATTTTTTTGTTGATGAAATAACATAATGTGATGGGGTTTTTTTTTTTTTGTGGAAATCGACAATGTGAATAAAACGCATTTTTAATTCACATTTATTTAATCAGAAAACTCCCACTGAGATCATAGAAGTTATATTTTCAGCTGAATTGCGTAAATGTATTATACTAACACTACCGCTACATTTTGCATCATTGGCTACGACCTGAAACAATATGACTTAGACAATTATACTATGAGGCTAACGATTATGACTGTTTATAACATGAAGTGCAAAGTGTGCGTAATATGCTCACCTGGGTACTGGAAGGTTAAGGGTGAAAAATTAGCCGTTCTATCGTAAACCCCCATCTACAGGGCAGTTAAAACCCTCCTCTTCCAGGAAACTCCCACGGGCAGTGAAACATTTACAACCTCACGACATTAAGTGATTCCACATTATTTGTTCGTTCACGCCAACAGACATTGGCCCATTCATTTTTTTTGTTTCTAAAATGGAACAAGAGGGAAAACGTTAGCCCACAGAGTGTTTTCCTTTCCATGAATATGCAGCATATTCTGCTACCGATGGATGAGAACATAGTAGTGGCTCTTAAATGTTCTCCGTCAGTTTGGGGGGTGAGTCATGGGCATCTGGACTCACTTAGCTCCTTCTCAAAAGCCAAATTCTGGTCTGGATCCAGGACCCTCGGTGGTTGAGGCCAACGGTAGCACATGTGCAACACAGACGCAGATGTGGGTGGAGCCCCAAGACTGGCATTCATGTGTGGAGAAGAAGCATTTAGAGTAATATGGTAGACAGAGGGAGAAATGAATGTTCTGGAAAGTGTCTGATTCTCATATTAAAACCACCATAAACTAATAACTCTGGTGTCAAACTAACAACTTTGGTGTTTCTTCCCGTTCAGTCATTTCCAATAATGTGCAATAACCCCGTAAAATGTGAATTATGTGCAATAAGTCGTGCAATAATCTTCTATTCAGCAACAACAATCCAATATTTATTCAAATATAAATGCACTGTTTTTATATAGACTTGACTTCATAGATGTACATACTGTTAATATTGTTCATATTTATCATACTGTTAATATTATAAATACTGTGTCTATTCATATTTTATGTGTTTTTTTTTTATGTAGTTCGAGTCTTATTTTACTTTTGTGAAATTTTATATTCTTTTTTCTTACCATATTTTTCAGTTTTTCTAATTGTATTGTTTATTTGTTTTTATATTATTGCACTGACTGGAAAAGCACTGCTAATGTCATTGTACAAACAATGACAGGAAAGCCTTTTCTATTCTATTGTGTTCTATTGTGTTCTGTTCTATTCTATATTAGTCTGTTCTATTCTATTCTATTCTATTCTGTTCTCTTCTATATTATTTTCTTCTATTCTATTATATTTGATTCTATATTATTCTTTTCTATTTTATTCTATTCTATATTATTCTCTTCTCTTCTATTCAATATTATTTTATTTTATTCTATTCTATTCTATTCTATTCTATTCTATTCTATTCTATTCTATTCTATTCTATTCTATTCTATAACTCAGTTCTAACCCTCCTGTCTTCCTCTCTGGCTGTGATACTATCAGCTGTTGGAACCTGATGTTAAACTGATTTAATGTCTTCATGCTCGGTTTGGTGGAGGCGGACCGTAAGGGGGCAGACCAATGGGGGGGCGGGTTCAGCGGTGCGGAGCCGTAAAAGGACGCTGAGCCATTTCCTGTTCTCTGTAAATCATTTTATATTGTGTCGAAGACAGAACAGGACGTCAGAACATATAGCTGTTCTTTTGGAGCCTTGTTTCTCCATCGTCCAAACACTTCAGGTCTGTCAGTGAAAGGATCAGTTTCAGACGAATGCAGGTGAAGTCAACATGAAGTCACACCTGTGGCATGTTCCGGGTGGGGGTTTCCAAAGGGGGGGTGGGGGTGGGGGGGTCACAGAGGAGGGGAGGGCCACGGAACACAGAGGAGGGGAGGGCCACAGATAAGAGGCTGTCAGATACATGCACTAATGGTTTACACACTGAAAAGGAAAGGAAAAGAAAAGCAAAGCAGTGCTTTATGACCCTCAGAAGCATCTGTAGTTTATCATCCACCTTTGAGCAGCAACCAAGGCCTCAGAGAGGTGATGGACGACCATGAGATTAGATTAGATTAGATTAGATTAGATTAGATTAGATTAGATTAGATTAGATTAGATTAGACAAGACTAGATTAGATTAGATTAGATCAGATTACATTAGACTAGACTAGACTAGATATTCAGTTTTAATAATAGGATAATAATTATAATAAAGTGATAATGGTAATAGTCATAACAACAATATACAAGTAAGAATTTATGTAAGTAGTAATAATGAGAAGAAGAAGAAGAAGAAGAAGAAGAAGAAGAAGAAGAAGAAGAAGAAGAAGAGCTTTTTAACCAGTAAAAATACTAATTCCTTTTTACCCTGAAAACGTGTTAGATTGTTGAAAACATTAAGGTCATGTCTGATGAAATAAGTGTTCAAATGCAGCATCTGTCAGTCCAGAAGAAGAAAGACATAAGGAAAGTGCAAACAGACATTTCCCATCATGCCCTGCTCAGTCCTTCTTCAGTGTAAACTAAGACACAGACATGGATCATCAGTTTAAACCTGTGTCTGCAGGATGGGTTCAACAGTTCTCAGGTGGATCCATGGTGCTGCTCATGCATGTGTAGACAGTGAACCCTGGTGGTCGCCGTGGTAACTGTCAGTGCATCCATCTGATCTGCAGTCAGTGGATCTGATCTGCAGTCAGTGGGTCATAACTGTGTTGAAGTCAGTGCCAACATAAACCAGACGCTGTTGGAACTTGTACCATAAATGTACTGTCATTCCATTAGAGGGCAGAGGCAGCGCTCACCTGGGTTTAACCTGGATTAAATACATGCTGATACACTGGTTCTGATCCATTTGGACCAGAACACTGAGCCCGTTTACATCCACACCAATACTGACACCATTATGATCCCATTATTTAAGTGATCATTTAAACAGGATCATCTGATCTGTTTAATTAGAAAACAGCAGCAATCTACCTGTCTTATCTTATCTTAAATTATCTTATCATATCATATCTTAAATGATCTTATCTTGTCCTGTCTTATCTTAAATTTTCTTATCTTATCTTATCCAATCTTATCCTAAATGACCTTATCTTATCTTAAATTATCTTAAGTTATCCTGTCTTATCTTACCTTATCTTTTCTTATATTATCTGTCTTATCTTATTTTACCTTATCTTTCTTATCTTAAATGATACCATCTTTCCTTACCTTTCTTATCTTGTCGTATCTTAAATTATGTTATCCTGTCTTATTTTACCTTATCTTGTCTTGTCTTATCTTATCTTAAATTATCTTATCTTATCCTAAATTATCTTAAATTATCTTATCTTCCTGCATGTATACAAATTAATCTGATGTATTTCATTGTTACATCTGCACATGTGTAAAAAAAAAAACAATTAAAATCATAGAAAATGAAAGTTACGTAACTAACTATTGTCGTAAAGACAATAACAGGAAGTTTAATTCTATCATCACTATTAGAAACTTTACAGATTGAAGGTCCTACAGCGGGGAAATTCAACGGTCGAAGCAGCAACAGAATAACGTCAAAGAAAATATGTGCAGCATACAGATCGTATATGTTCGTATGTACTCTGAAATAAAACCGATAATGGACCAAAACATCTAAACCAGGGTTTATGATTATCGCTTTTTTTTTAAGATCTGCTTATTATTTGGATTTTTCTGGTCATGTAAACAGACTCATTCTAATCACTATGTTTATTTGAGGTAAAATTAATTCCTCTGGTCTTCTCCTTTTCCATCCATTACTGTTTTCATCCCTCTCTCCTTCATCTTCCATCCTCTTCCTCTCCTCAGCATTGGTGGGTAAAGGTAGGTACCGGTCCATTCAGCAGAACCGGTCATGATTCCTCCTGCATGGAGACTCCACCCCCCCATGTCTGTTTTATAGCCCCTCCCACCGTCACCTGAATGCACCTCCTTTACAAAAAAAACACGCTGTTGGGAGTTTTGATGCCACCTTTTGGACTTCTGTTCACAGTTTGTGTTCACCAGGGCACGTTTCACCGCACAGATGCTGTTTTTTTTTTTGTTTTGTTTTGTTTTTTCTGATGGTTTCATCCATCATTTGTCAGAGATGACAGCCTCCATTTAGCATCTTTACTCAGTGTCAGGCTTGGCTGCTTACGGCGATGAATTCCTGACCTGTGTCGAGTTGTACTCCTGCAGAAAAAAAAAAGCTCAGAAGAAAGTAAAGAATGCAAATCCGATGCCCAACCCTTTAGAAAAGTTCACTATGTGGACAAAAGTAATGGGACACGTTGGATTCAGGTGTTTCTCTCCTAACAGGGGTCTGGGATCCAAAACACTAATGACGAATGTCAGAATATAGTTTTATATTATGGGTACATATCAGTGCATTGGTTAGTTTGGGTTAAATTATTATCTTTGTTTATAAAATGACTCAGAGATGGTGATAGATTTCTCTCAACATTGATTTTCTCTTTTTTTTTAATCTATGACTATGGTTTTAAATGTTCTTCCTCTAAATTTATAAAATATTTTTCCTGCTCTGACTGTAAATAATAATTTTCTACCACAACTAACCACCTACTTTCTTTTTTGTGTGTATTTTGCTCATTATGATGCTGTTTTCTTCATTTTTGTTCATTTTAAGGCTGGTTTTGTTCATTTTTTAGGTTTGTGTTGCTCTTCTTTTTTTTTTTATTTTGTTGTTTATTCTGTTCATTTTACAGTGTGGGTTGTTTTTTTTTTTGCTAACCATCTACTTTCTTCAAACTCCCATTTAAATTTAAGGAAATATTGATGTTTTTATCTTAGATCCTCATGAACAGGACATCTTACAGCTGTAGACATGATGTGTCCCAATATCTATGTCCGTATAGTTTATAAACATCAATATATCCTCAAAGTTTAATATTAGATTTTTCTTCCTCAGTGAGATGTGAAGAAAGTAGATTTTTATTAAAAAAAAACAAACAACAGTTAAAAGAACAGAACAGAATAAGCAACAACATTTATTATTATTATTATTATTATTATTATTATTATTATTATTATTATTATTATTATTATTACCTTTCTATAAACCAGGAAAACCTCACTGAGATGAAAACTCTGTTTTTCAATAGTGTCCTAGTACATTAGTTACAGACACAAACTTTCAAACACAAAAACGAAAACAAAATTAATACAAATGAGCAACACAAGCATAAAAAGTGAACAAAAAAGTCTCAAAATGAATAAAAATGGAGAAAAGAGCATCACACTGAGCAAAATACACATAAAAAAAGAAAGAAGCGGGTTAGTTGTGATAGAAAAAGTTATTATTTACAGTCAGAGCATGAAAAATATTTTAGAAATTGAGAGGAAGTCTTTGTTTAGAAACAAAGACAATAACTGAACCCAAACTAACCAATGCACTGATTTGTATCCCATAATATAAAACTATATTCTGACATTGGTCATTATTGTGTTGGATCCCAGACCCCTGTTAGAAAAGAAACACCTGAACTCAACGTGTCCAATTACTTTTGTCCATATAATGTACCTTTTTCTCCTCACTGACTTAAATCCTGGTTCTTGTGGTTCCTTCTGACCTGTCATGTGGGAAATATCACCAGGGTTGGAGGTTCAGTCACATCATTTATCGTGAAAACAAGTAAACAACGGCTACGTTTGTGCAAAAACCTGTGAAATGATTGGATGAAATAATGAGCGTGTTCAGCTTCGTTTTAACGCCGTAAACACCTCTTCCTGTTTCGTGTTTCCCATCAGGCCCAGCGCCACGTCACAGACTTGTACGAAGACCTTCGAGATGGACACAACCTCATCTCCCTGCTGGAGGTCCTGTCTGGGGAGACACTGGTGAGCCTTTGACCTTTGACCTCTGACCTTTGTTATGGATGGGCCTGAGCTTCAACTCTGTCTTATGTTATTTTTTTTTGCCTCAGTCATTTTCCACCCTTTAAATCAAATTAATTACACCAGGAGTTCTTACCTTCAATCGACCGTGAATATTGTCCCCGTGGCAACAACCTGTAACCATCTGCATCCAAGCTGTCAATCAAAGCCTTAACCTGAGCTGAACCTGTAACTGTACATGGATGCCCTCAGTTTTTAACTTCTACACATTATATACTCTTTATTCTTCTGTTGCATCCCCTGTAACTCCTTAACCCTTTGGAGTCCCTGAACACACCGTCACGTCCAAATAATGTAACTGATTTAAGATCAGTCTTTACTTACACTGGTGTTTAAGTGGAAATGTTAAAATAAAACTGAAGTCAAAAGTGTTAAAAGGACGAGTAAACCAGACCCATTATACACAATAAAAACAGAATTTACACTAATATTATCATCAGGTTAGTTCAGGAACAGACAGAAAAAACAGGATTAAAAGGAGGAAAAATGGAACTACATCAACCAATCAGATGGATGGGATCATAGGACAGCTGAATGGTGTTATATATAGATGTATATAGTTGTAATAGTTGTATATAGTTGTAATAGTTGTATATAGGTGGAATAGTTATATATAGTTGGAATACTAGTATATAGTTGTATATAATGGTATATAGTTGTAATAGTTGTATATAATTGTATATACCGATAGTTATGTATAGTTGAAATAGCTGTATATAGTTATATATAGCTGTATACAGTTGAAATAGTTTTATATAATTGTATAACGTTGTAATACTTGTATATAGTTGGAATAGTTATATATAGTTGTAATACTTGTATATAGTTGGAATAAATGTATATAGTTGTATATAATTGTATGTCACTCTAATAGTTGTATATAGTTATAATAGTTGTACATAGTTGTATATAGTTATATATAGTTTTCCTAAAAACTCCTGAGGCGTTACCTGCATTTTCATGTGAACAATTATGTATAACTTCATTATTTGATAAATATGTTTGGTTTTTTTTACGTTTTCAATTTATATATTCATTCTAAGTTATAAAAATGGTTCATTCAACATGTTTTTGGTGACAAATAGTAAAGAATTTAACCTTTTCCTTCCGGGATTTCCGTTTTTTTGTGTGAGTTTAGCTTCAGTGTGTCCATACAGCATGTCAAATGTAAAAATAAATACATAAGTAAATTAATAATAATAATAATAATAATAATAATAATAATAATAATAATAATAATAATAAATAAATAATGATACAAATAAAATCACACAGGTGATGATGTACTGATGAAAATGATACCAGACACAACAAAGTAAACAATTTAATAATGAGAAATAAAAAGGCTAAATCTAAAGTATTACAGAAAATCCAGTCTGACTCCTGAGGGTTAAACATTCATTTCCTCTCTTTCCTCATTTCCTCGGTTCTGTCCTTTTTTTTTCTTTATTCTTTGTATATTTTTGTGCCTGGAGTTGAGCTTCATGGCTGCTGTCGTTTATGGCTTCAGCTCCGTTCATCTGAAAACCTCCACAGTCTGAACACGTCTGTGGACCCTGAGGTGGAATGATCTCAAACACTGTTCTGCTTCTCATTCTCCTTCCTTCCTTCCTTCCTTCCTTCCTTCCTTCCTTCCTTCCTTCCTTCCTTCCTTCCTTCCTTCCTTCCTTCCTCCCTTCCCTCCTTCCTTCCTTCCTTCCTTCTTCCTTTCCTACCTTCCCTCCCTTCCCTCCTCCTTCCTTCCTTCTTCCCTTCACTCCTCCCTTCCCTCCCTCCTTCCTCTCTCCCTCCCTTCCCTCCTCCCTTCCTTCCTTCCTTCCTTCCTTCCTCCCTCCCTCCTTTCCTTCCCTCCTTCCTTCCTTCCTTCTCTCCCTTCCCTCCTTCCTTCCTTCTTTCCTACCTTCCTTCCTTCCCTCCTTCCTTCCTTTTCTCTCTCTCCTTCTCTTCCTCCTTTCATTGCTAAAGCTGAGGGACAGGAGCGTTCGGTTGGTGAGTGGCTTTAATATTACTGTCAGCCTTTTAATTATTATAATTATCCTTATTATTCTTTTTTTTCTTTTCTTTTTTTTCATGCTTTGCTGCTGGTTTGGCTCTGCTCCGTTGTTACAGACATCCATTGACTCTGTTGTTTCTCATCTGCAGACACTGTCTATGCTGTTGAATGACCAGCCTTTATTTTTGCAAAAGGGCATGAAGTTTCCTGTAAATATTTGTTCACTTTCTGCACATTTGACTTTTTTTGCATTCCTTTCAGATAATAAAATACATATAAGACTGTACATTATTTATCATGAGGTTAAATTAGTTTGTTTTCTAAAGCTAAAACTAATTAATTCAGTTTTTCTTAAGTCATATTTCTGGTTCTAATGCTGTAATATTTTCCATCAGACCGTCAGTCGTCAGTCCAGTCTTCCTAAAGCCTTTAAATGTGTTTATATTGTCCATGTTTGACTCATTAACCCTGAATATCATCATTTTTGTTCAATTCTTTCTTTTTACTTCTTAATTTTGGATGCCTCCTCTACATGGATCATCTCTGACTGATCTTTATGTTCTAACTCACAGGTGTCAAACATGCGTCCCGGGGGCCAAATCCGGGCCGCCAAAGGTTCCAGTCTGGCCCGTGGGATGAATTTACAAAGTGCAAAATGCAAAAATTACCCTGAAGATATTAACAGTCAAGGGCATCAAAGTCAAAAATAACAGCATAATAACCTAGAAATAATGACTCCAAATGTTCCTCTTGGTTTAATGTGAGAAATAATATGATATTATGCCTCTAAATAATGGCAACACCCATTTTTTCCTCTTTGATTTATTGCAAAGATCATTAAATTCTGATATCCTTTAACAATAAAATGTCAATAACCTGAACAAATATGAACAACTTGAAATGTCTAAAGAAAAATAAGTGCAATTTAAACAATATTCTGCCTGTTTGGTGTCTTGGTAGATCTGATCTGTAATGCATATGTATGAATCATAAGTTGAGGCATAATATTGATAACATGGTACTTATTTTTCTTCAGAAATTTCAGTTTTTTCCAATTATTCACATCATTTTTTGTATTGGATAGAAGTAGTTTCATCATTTAATGTTATTTTTTTGCCCTAAAAAAATCTGAGTTGTCATTACTTATAGGTTATTATGTTATTATTTGACTGGTCCGGCCTGCTGGAGATCAAATTGGGCTGAATGTGGCCCCTGAAAGAACATGAGTTTGAGACCTGTGTTCTAACTGATCACATGTGTGTTTCCTCTGTTTCATCCACAGCCCAGAGAGAAAGGACGCATGCGATTCCACAAACTGCAGAACGTACAGATCGCTCTTGACTTTCTCAGACACCGGCAGGTAAACGTCCAGCCTCTAACTTCAGCTTTTCCATCAGAGGTGGATGGAGGTCAAAGTTCAGCCCATGCATGTGTGGTTTATTACATTAAAAGTCAGTGTGAAGTCATTGAACTGTGCCCAGGTTAGTTCCATTAAGCCCACATGCTCCTTCTGCACATGCTCAGTTCCATCGAGGTCAAAAGTGGATGTTTCAGCAAAATAATGAAACACATCCAGGACCTGACGTGTGGAAACTGTCAATGATTTAGTTAGTTGTGCAATAATGCTGTAAAATGTGAATTATGTTCCATAAGTTGAACAATAAACCTCTGTTCTTACAATAATAATAATAATAATAATCAGCCCTGGCGGAGGTCTGCGCTCTCTGAGTGCTTTTCTAGAAAAGACAGCACAGACCTCCGCCAGGGCCGATCAGTGGGGCCCCCCGTGGGTCCCCCCCTCCCCCGATGACCACCAAAATTTAATCATTTTTTCCTTGTGCCAGTATCAACATTTCCTGAAAATTTCATGAAAATCCGTCCATAACTTTTTGAGTTATCTTGCTAACAAACAAACACGCACACAAAGCAAAGCGATCACAATACCTCCTGGCAGAGGTAATAAAGGACATTCTATTCTATTCTATTCTATTCTATTCTGTTCTGTTCTGTTCTGTTCTATTGTATGCTGATCTATTGTCTTCTGTTCTAATTGTTTTTTCTTGTTAAAAACACACCATATAAAATCACTTGTATGTGGTGTTCATCTGACTCAGCCTCTGCTGTTAAAAGGTCATGGTGTTTTCACACAGTGTACTCCAGTCCGTATCTGAGTCAGTTTGACCCCAAACTCCACTTCATTTTATCCATGTGAATGCAACCGTTCTGTGCTCGAGTTCCGTACCCGGGTCCATTTGAAAGTAGTCCTTGGTCTGGACTGCCCGTATTCCAGCACGGTACGTTGCCGCATGAATGCGATCCATCCCCGAGTTCAGAACTGACTTAATCACCACTCCGACAAGGGAAGGGGCTTAATCCCCACCAGACCATAGAGAGTCCTCCTGTTGTCTCCTGATAAAAGCTTCGGGTCGGCGCAGCACGGGCTCACCTAATGGACCGAACCATTCAGTGATATATCAGGGACAACAGAGGTGGCTCTGCTTCTCTCTGCCTTAAACAGGATAACAGATAGGTAAGGGCAGGGGCGTAGAATTGCATAGGGACGCTTGGGACATGTCCCTACCAATATCCTGCCACTGATGTGTTGTCCCTACCAATCCAACCGCTGTCCGTAGTGTTTAGTCAATGATTATGGCACACAAAGGGTTAATAGTCTGTCTCTGCTAGAAGTCCCGCCTCTAACCTAATTATCACTCTCTGATTGGCTCTGCGGTTTTGCTATCTTACATGTGATTGGCTGTCCTTGCTGTTACTCCATCTATTTGTAAAAGCTGCAGTTATCCGCTAGTCGGACAGGACGAAAAAAAAAAAGTTGGACCAGACAGGAGGCAGTTCGTATCTCCAACCGCTTAGTGTATGTGGTCAACATGTCTGTGTTTGTTCTGCCTGGGTCACGTCAGCTAGACGGATTTGAACATCAGAGGTGTCATTTACATTTACATTTGTACATGTGTCTGTTTGCCTGCATGTGCGTATGCGTGTCTGTGCTGCTGGGCCGGTTCATGGCATAGGCTGATAACTGATAACATGATAATTTCTCATTAATTGTCTTAAAATAAAGAAATGAGAGAAAAAAAAAAACAACAACAACAACCCCCCCTGTAATGTCTCAGGTGAGCTCTCCCAGACCGGTGCTCACTGTGTGTGTGAGTGACAGACAGAGTGGAGCTGAATGACAGTCAGACAGGTGTAGAACTAAACATCCAGGTAAAGGATGGAGAGTTTATCACCATGAAAAGGCCTTCCAAGGCCTTAGCTGCACAGTTTAGAAGAGGAGAGAAGAGGAGGCAGAAAAATAATCCAATTATAGATGGATGGAACCTTTTATAATGTTAAAAAAGTTTGATGTTACTAGCAACAGCTAGCTGAACTGAAATGAAGCAAAGTTGGCTAATAATGGAACTGAAGATGATTAAGATATGAGATATCTGCTAAGCTGTGTGGTTTACTGCTGCTGAACTGGTTTATATATGTTTATATATGGTTTATACATGTTTCTATATGGTTTACTGCTAGTTGGCTGTTTGATACATGTTTCTATGTGGTTTACTGCTGGCTGCTTTGTGCATCTCCTCTCATGCTTCATGTACCTCCTCTTCATGCCCCCCCTCCCTCCAATATGTATGTGTGTGTTTGTGTGCATGTGTGTGTTTTTTAAGGGGGGGGGGCAAATTCATATCTTGCCTAGGGTGCCAAAATGGCTAGAACCAACTGACTATGATTGTTTGCTGGTTAGATCAGCTCTACATGACGTGAAATTATGATCGCAAATGCAAAAAAACATCAACTTTCAGGAGTGCTGCCTTGCAGCACTTTTGTGTCCGCACCAATGTCAGAATCAAACCTACTCCCTTGGGTAAGGGTTTGTCTTCTTCTGATTTCTGCGTTTGTTGGATAGCGACAGAATTCCTTCCACACTGCCACCTACTGTTTCAGCCCTGGAACACCCACTCGTACTCGGGCGCAGGCCGCAGTGCATGTGTGTGTGAATGCAACATCTGCAGGAAAGGTGTGAACGTATCCAAGTACAGTACGGACTCGAGTACACTGTGTGAAAACACCCTTATTCTACACATATTTGATGTTAATCTTTGACATGGTTTCTGTGCATGTGTATTAATATTTATTTTCTGTACATGTGTTTATTAATGTTTGTTGTCTGTTTGGGCTGTCTTTCCGTTTCATCTAGGTGAAGCTGGTCAACATCAGGAACGATGACATCGCCGACGGAAACCCCAAACTGACCCTGGGTTTGATCTGGACCATCATCCTCCACTTCCAGGTCTCCTCCTCAGTCAGTGTGATGTTTCCGTTTATTTTTACCGCTCTCCACCTCTGTCTCTGGGATCTGCACCTATCAGCTGACCTTTCCATCTGCTCCGGTCCAATCACAGCCCAGTCTGCTCTGGGAAAATC
The DNA here is from genome assembly GCF_902148855.1 of Sphaeramia orbicularis. Lineage (NCBI taxonomy): Eukaryota > Metazoa > Chordata > Actinopteri > Kurtiformes > Apogonidae > Sphaeramia > Sphaeramia orbicularis. The sequence goes on from NC_043972.1 coordinate 11,893,698, forward strand.
CTCCTCATTACAAATTCTAATCATCTAAGAAGTTAATGTAACACACTAACATGGGTTAAGGATTAGCAAGTACCGTCCAGTTTAAGAGCAAGTTAAGAGAAAGTAAATGGTTACTTGTGGTAGAAAATTATTATTTACAGTCAGAGCAGGAAAAATATTTTATATATTTTTTTTTATTCATATTTTGTTTTTTAGAGGAAGAACATTTAAAATCAGTCATGGATAAAAAAACAAAATTAATGTTGAGAGAAATGAAATCTAAACCATCTGTGAGTCATTTTGGAAACAAAGATAACAATTTAACCCAAACTAACCAATGCACTGATATCCATCCCATAATATAAAACTATATTCTGACATTAGTCATTATTGTTTTGTATTATCCCAGACCCCTGTTAGAAAACAAACACCTGAACTCAACGTGTCCACATACTTTTGTCCACTTCATTTATGTCTCAGTCCTCTGTGGAGGGTGTGTTGATGCTCAGCTCCCGTTCGTTTCCCATCCACCCCTGCTTTTCCTGCACATGCCCAGAGCTGCCAGGGCTGAACAGGACCGCACCCTCAAGTATCAAATTGTTAAAGTTACAAAGACAGGGCTGAACAAGGGAACTAAAGACGGCAGAGGTGTGGTCGGGTCGTATTAGGTGTTATTGTGCCCCGCAGACATGAAGTTCCCAGACTCCGAAAACAGACACAGTTTGGTCCGAGTGAGTCATGGAGCATCAAAGACGACGCAAAACTCCGCCTCTTATCGTCTAATCAAGCATCCAATCCCACAGTATGATTATCCTGGATGGATTTACAGGAGAAATGCACTTCAATTAAATACAAACATATGGGAGTTTGACTGTGGGTTTAAATAGTGACTTTAAATATAGTTTATTATAACAGGGCTGTCACAGTCATTTTAGATCAGGATCCACATTCAGACCAATTTAATCTGAAGCGGATCAGAATTAGTAAAATAATAACATAATAACCTGTAAATAATGACAAATACAAATGTTTCTTTTTCTTTTTGTGCAAAAAAAAAAAAAAGTTAAATGAGGAAAATATTGACACTGACAAACAATCGAAACAAAAAAAGACTTGAATAACCTGAAAAAACTGATATTTCTTAAGAGAAATAAGTGCATCATTCAGTGCATATATTATTTTTTTATTAAATTTTCTTCAGTTTGTGGCTTATTTTCTTCATCCTACTTATTATTTTGTTGAATTTGTAATTTTTGTTAATTTTGTTTCCAATTTTAGCAACAAAATGAGCAAAAATTAATAGTTTTTCTCCATTTTCTTGCTTACTTCATCATTTTTTGTTAAATTTTGTTCAGTTTGTGGCTTATTTTCTTCCTATTATTTATTATTTTATTGAATTATTCATTTTTGTTAATTTTGTTGTTAATTTTAGCAACAAAATGAGCAAAAATTAATAGTTTTTCTCCATTTTCTTACGTATTTTATTATTTTTATTGATAAATTTTGTTCAGTTTGTGGCTTATTTTCTTCATATTTCTTATTATTTTTGTTGAATTATTAATTTTTGTAAATTTTGTTGCTAATTTTTTTCTTTTTTGTTTACATTTTAGTTAATTTTTAACTTATTTTTTCCAAGTAATTTATTATTTTGTAATTTTTTCATTCTTTTTTGGTTCCTTTTATGTATTATTTAACATATATAAACCCAGTGAGTCCATCCACTGTTACTGATCAAACTTCTTGGGTTTTACTGGTGAATCAATATTGGAGAAGAAAAAGAAATGACAAAAAAAGCAGATAAATTAACATGTCTAAAACTATTTTACCCAGGTAGCAAAATAAATTTTGAGTGAGCCATTTTAATTTCCCAACAGCAACAACAGGACTTGAACACAACACAAATGGAAAGGTTAATTTTCCCGACAGCACCTGAAGGCAGCATTAGTCAGACAATATCCCATAATACTGGAAAACAGTACAAGTTGAGTACAGATGTAGATTTATTTGACCTGAGACAAACATTTCTTTGGAACATTAACTCTGGGTGTCGAATCAAACCATCCTTTGGTTTCCACTAATGACTCATTTCTTCCCCGTTCCCTCAGTATCATTCGTTAACCCATCGCTGACCTTTGTTCCTTTAACATGGCGTCTGTCTCCGCCGTCTCAGATCTCAGACATCCAGGTCAACGGTCAGTCCGAGGACATGACAGCCAAGGAGAAGCTGCTGCTGTGGTCTCAGAGGATGACAGATGGATACCAGGGCATCCGCTGTGACAACTTCACCACCAGCTGGAGGGACGGAAAGCTCTTCAACGCCGTCATTCACAAGCACTAGTGAGTTGAATGCTCATTGATTCATGTGTGGAAGGAAGTTTTTGGTTATTTCTGTCAAGTAGTAACTTTCCTTTTTGTTATTATAAAGAGAAAACGAAAATCAAATCTGTTTTTTAAATCAGGTTTATGTTTTGACACTGAAAAAGAAAAACGTCTTGAAATTCAATTTTAATTCTTCTATTTTAAAACGAAAATCAATTAACCACTAGTTTTTCTTTTGTTTCTGAAAAGAAAATACAATTACCAACACATGATAGGCACATGTAGGCTAAAGAACGTGTGAAATTTGAAAAAAAATTTTGATGAATCATGTCTGAGAAATTGGTTGGACAAATTGTTGAAGCTGAAATTTAAAAAAAAAAATTTGTTTCAAAAAAACAAAAAAAGTAAAATTTATGAGAAAAAATCCCAAAATTTAAATTCCGGTATCAAACTGTGCACTGCACCTCTCATAGTGGTAAAGGGTGTGTGTGAAATTCGAAAAGACTCGGGTGAATAGTGTCTGAGAAATCAGTTGGACAAATTTTCAAAGTTGAAATTCTCAAAAAAAAAAATTGTAAAAAAAATAAAAATCCCAAAATTTTAATTTGTCCATCAAACTGTGCACTGAAGCTCTCCTACTAGTGAAGAAGATGTTTGTCAACTTTGAAAAGAATCGAGTGTGTTTTAACCCCCATTCCACAGATGGTGGGGGGTGAACTGAGCATGCTCAGATGTCTATGGAAAGAACAAGCTCTATTCTATCAGCACGATTTGAATTTTTTCTTATTGAGCAAACCCTTGAATTTATACAAATATTTAAATAAATCCTATATATAGAACGCTCAGCGCAGACACATCAGGGGTTAAAGAGTTAATGTGACATTTTTGCCACATTCAGTCCATAAATCTCCTCCTTTGACCTGTTTTCACGTTCCGCTCTCACGCTGTTTTCATTAAATCGCTGTTAAAACCTTTGGCTGAGGACCCGACTGTGACTAATACTGAACATTTCAGATCATAATTCCTCCATTAAACATGATGACAGCGTATTAAAGTGATGGGAACAGCTCTGAAAAATGGAACTCATGTCTTTACTGGTGAACTTTAAATATGATAATAACACACGTCTTTAGAAAAGAGTGAGTGGTTAAAGGATCTGATCCTGAGAAGAGAATGTGGCCCAATCCCAATTCACCCTTTGGCCCCTCCCCTTTAGCCCTACCCTTCCATTTTGTGCATTTACGTGAAGGGGTAAGGGTGTCCAGATTCTTGATGAGTTGGAGGGGAGGGGCTGGGGGGGGGGCTGTTTGACCCTCCAAACGGAGATTTTTCAGGACCACACTACAAACGGAGGGGTACAAGAAATCTCCCATAATTCAGTTCAAATCATCGGAAAAATGGAGTAAACGCAGCTAAGGGGGAGGGGCCAAGGGGGAGGGGCCCAGGGGTGAATAGGGATTGGGCCTGTGTGTTTATTTTCTCTTTAACACAAACTCATTTTAGTTCAGGTTCCACATTCAGCCCAATTTGATCTGAAATGGGTCGAAACTTTAAAATAATAACATAATAACTTATAAATAATGACAACTACAAATGTTATTATTTGTTTTAATGCAAAAAAAAAAAATTATATTAATGAATGAAAACATTTACATTTGCAAACTATCCAAACAAATAAGATGAGAATAACCTGAAAAAACTGAAATTTCTTAAGAAAAATAATTGAAATTTTAACAATATTCTGCCTCAACTCATCATTTATACATTAGATTTAGTAACAAGCATAAAATTGTTAAAACTGCATTTGATTTTCTTTAGACATTTCAGGTTTTTCTTGTAATTGTTCAGGTTATTCACATTTTATTTTTAGTTTGTTCATGTAAATATTTTCATGATTTAATATCTTTTTCATAATAAACCAAGAACATTAGGGGTCATTATTTATAGATTATTATGTTATTATTTTACATTGTTCTGTATGTTGGGGTCATATTGGACCCTTTGGTGGGACAGTTTTGGGACAGTTTTGGGCAGTATGTTGGACCCCCCCCCCCCCCCCTGCCTTTAACAGTCATAACAAAGGGAAGCGTGGATGGGACACAGGGGGTTAAAGGATGCAGCTGTGGAGACACCGGTGCCTGTAGGGACAGGTTTTTGGTCTTTTTTATGCAGACACACTCGAGGCTGGATTAAAGCTGCTTTCATAAAGGTCAGGGTGTGGCCAGTGGGCGTGGCCTTGGCGCTGAATGGCTGATATATGAACAGTATAGCGTTACTTCGTGCCTGGGCATAAACGGGGGTGTTTGAGCGTACGGTGTCGGTTTATCCACATCTGTGAGGACGTGGAGACGCAGAGTTTGGATTAGACTGAAACCCCAGCTGCGTTTGGACACGAGACGGGTGTTTTTAAAACGTCTCCACGGTGAAAAAGGATTAGGAGGATCTTCACCTGTTGATGGAGGTGCGTTTGATTTCCCCACCTGGATCAAACACAGTCAGTGAAAGCAGACGATGCACCTGTAAGTCCAACCGCCGAAGGGTTTAGTCCGACGTCTGTCCAACAGGACGATGCTGGGAGGACAGAAGAAGTCCAAGTGGAGGAAGAGGAGTCTGGGTCTGGTCGGTTCTGGATCCATGGGTCACGTGGGGGACCGGGTGGTCATGGTCTGTGATGACATCCCATCTGAGGAGTCCTCCTGGGACTCGGGGCGGGGCTCCCACAGCTCCGGGACGGGGACCAGGTCCAGCGGAGACGAACTGGGACATGGGTGGAGGTCCCACAGCTTTAACGGAACCTCCAGACCCGCACGGCAGTACCCGGTCCAACGGGTCCAGTCCAAAGCGGTCCACGGGTCAACCTCAGTTCTACACGTCAGACAGATGTAGGAACTAAACAGACACACAGACCATGGGTTTGGACGCACAGAGGGATTATTTATTTAAATTAGATTGTACAGAGAAGAAACAAAACAACAACAACAACATAGTTTATCTTTTATTTTCCTCCTGAGACCCAGAAATGCATTTGTCCTCTGAAGGGGACAAAAGTTTCACAGTTTTACTTAAAAAATGCTGTTCACTGCAAAGGACATCCCATTAAAAAATAAATGAATAAATAAAAATAATTTTAAAAATGTATCTGAAAAAACTGTGCATTATTCAGTTTCCAATCAAGATAACTGTTTAACTTAAAAAAGCTAAAACATTCACTTTCCTGGGTCTAAGGAGGATATTAAAAAAAAAAAAAAAAATAGGTGATTTATTATAACACGTGCACTGTGTGAAATTATGTTGACAGAATGCAAAGAAAGAAAGAAAGATAGAAAAATAAATAAATTAGAAAGAAAAATGAAAATTTGCATGAAAAATTAGGTAAATAAATAAATAAAATTTAAATAAGATTGAAAAAAATATAAATTAGGAATAATAATAATCAAAGTTAAAATGTACTGTACATAAAAATACAAATTATTGAATAAATAAAGAAATAAAACTAAATGAAATTGAAATAAAATAAATAAGGAGAATTAAAAATGAAAATTTACACAAAAATCAGTGAAAATATTAAAGTATGTTTTTTTCCATGGTTCGTAAACATCCATCTTCTTTAAAGGTTATATTTCAGTTTTAATCTATGACAGGTTTCCATATATTTTCAAACTTTAGTTGTATTTTTGTTTTGTTTTTTTTCTTTTCGGTATATATTATATTGTACGTTATTCTTTTGAGTAGAAGGTTTCTTAACATCTGTTTCATCCACTGAGTCACATCTGCTGTTTGAGTCTTTTTCCACAATTGTTTTATACTTTTTTTTGGGTTAAAAATAGTGATTTTACCGTTACTGATACCTGTGTTTAACCCTTTCATTCCCAGTGTTCAGTCCAGGGTTCATCTGTTCTCCAGCTGTTCTCCTGTTTATTCATGGTTTTGGGTTTTTTAGTTCATATCAGCCAAAACAGTGCATTGTCATGTACACTGACACCTAGTGGACAGTCAGGGGAAGTGCTTTTTTTTTTTTTTTCTCATAACCAAGATGCTGAACATCCCAGGAATTTGTTGTAAATCCTTCTATATCAGGAATCACCCCTGAAGTTAGAAAAATATTAAAGCATCAAGTAGCACCTAAGGGTTAATATCATTGGTCAAAATTACACAGATTTTTTTAATATTAAAAGAAATTTGCAGTTAACCTCATGTCGACTACATATGAGTCCATGCATCAGTGTCTGCATTTCATCCCATTACTGTAACTTTACTGTTCTGGATAAACTATGGAAGGAAATGTGTGCCTTCAGATACTGAATAGTTGTGTTTTGCAAGATTTTTTTTTTTTAATAGTTGTATCTTGTATTTTGTACAAAATACAACTATTCCATATGTGATGGTACACATTTCCTTCCATAATAAACCTGATCTGAACTAACATGTTTTAGTTTAAATCATTGGATAATTGGTATTAAAGTGGAATTAACATCATTTTTTAAGCAAAAAGTTATTATTTTGCATATTATCTCCATAAAGTGAGTAACAACTAGTATTCGAATATGTTAAAATGTGAGAAAATATCAGATTAACAGCATTACTAATGTTTTTATTTTATAGTTTTCATCCTTTTCTGATAATGGCTTGTTAAATACATATTTATTTGCTTCCAGCTGAGTGGATATTTATAGGACTACATGAAAAATAGGTTCATAACTTCCGAACCATTAATCTTATCAATCCATGTCAATAATTAATGCAAAATACAATTATTCATCGTTTCATGGTCATCAGATATGACCCATTTGGACATTCAGAGGCTCTGTAGTTCCCGTGGAAACACCGTCATCTTCTACAACATTGATTCACAAGTAAAACCCATGGAGCTGGATCAATGACAGTGAAGAAAATGAACAAAAATGAATTAAAAACCTACAAAATAATAAATAATGTGGAAAAAATAAATAACAAAATATATATATACTAAAATAAAATAAAATAAAATAAGCAACAAAATGAACAAAAAGAGGCAAAGTAATGAATAAAATAAACAAAAATTTCAGTTGGATCAATGACAGTGGATAAAATGAACAAAAATGAATAACCCCCCCACACACACAAAATAATAAAAATGTGACAAAATAAGCAAAACATTTACTAAAATAAAGTAAAATAAGCAACAAAATGTACAAAAAGAGTTAAAACAGTGAATAAAATAAAATAAAAATTATAATAAATTAACAAAATAATAAATAACATTAACAAAAAAAGCCAAGAAATCAGGCAAGAAAATTAACAAAAAACAAGTACTGACAAGCATTGATTCACCAGTAAAACCCATGGTGTTGCATCAATGACAGTGGATAAAATGAACAAAAATGAATTTAAAAAACCTACAAAAAAATAAGTAATGTACAAAAAATATGGGAAATTTTTTTAAAAATAAATAAATAAATTAAATAGTTACATTGGGTTTATGTTCAGTTAATGATAGATTTGCTGAAAATATCCCCTTTTTCTTCAGTTTTCTCTGTTTCTGATATAATAATCCTCAACTTTAATCTGATCTTTTATGAACATCTACATGATCAGTAAATTAAATATAGGAAAATACAGGATTTATAATGAAAAAAGTCAAAATAAAGAAGATAATATTACAAAAAATGGTTAAAAAATCACTTAAGAAAGGTTAAATATAGAGAAAAAATCATTTGGGAACCTCTGCAAAAGTACCACTGGGTCTTTATGGTTAAGGGAAAAAAAACAGAAAAAAAGGACTAAGGGTCTTATAATTCAGGCATGAAAGGGTTAATGTACGATGGACGATCATATTAATTTTCTGTGGGAGTCGAGTCGTGGCTGGTCTCAGATCAGATTCAATAAATGACATTCCATCTACAGATGAAACACCCAGAGGAGGAAAACGCAGGTGTGTCTTTAAAAGCTTTTAGCCACTGGCACAAGGTTTTAAAAGTCAATTCACCGACGCTGGAAAAGAAAACTAAAACATCACTGGTTTTAATATTTATATGGAAGGTTTTTGCTTTTATAGTTTTTCCAAATTACCAGTAAAAATACACTCATGTCCTCCTGGGACCCAGAAGGGGACGAGAGGTTCACAGCTGTACTGAATAAAATAAAATAAAATAAAATAAAATAAAATAAAATAAAATAAAATAAAATAAAATAAAATAAAATAAAATAAAAACGCTGTCCACTGTAAAGAATGTTTCATAAAAAAATTAAATAAAATAAGATACAAAGAAATATCTGGAAAAAAACAGGTGGATTATGCTCTTTTCATTATTTAATATAAAAAACAAAACAAAGATATTTACCATTTATTTGATCAATATGAATGTTATTCACCAAAAATGAAAACACCTGAGTTTTGGTACACCTATTGATGACCAACAAAACGAACAAAAACACACATCATCTCTGCTGAAAAATGCACTTTGTTGAAAAAAAAAACCAAAACTAAACTAAAACTAAAAGAAACTCATTTAATAATGAAACTCAATAAGAATCAAAATACTGTATTAATACCAGGGGGAAGTGATTGTGTGTTACAGTCACTCCATTTAAGTTTAATAAAAAGTAGAAGAAAAGAAATGATTAATACAACAGCAGAAAATATATTTCATAAATATATATATATACTATATATATGTACATATATACATACATACATATGTGTACATATATATATATATATATATATATATATATATATATATATATATATATATATATATATATATATATATATGTATGTATATATATATATATATGTATAAAGAATAAACCATATGGACAACATTCACCTTTGGTTTTGATTTAATCAAACACCAGAACCATGTGACTCATACTATGTTTAAACTATTATAACTGATGGGTTCTCCTGGTCTGGTTCCCTTTAGTCCCAGACTGGTGGACATGGGTAAAGTTTACCGACAGACCAACCTGGAGAACCTGGAGCAGGCGTTCGGCGTCGCTGAGAGAGACCTGGGGGTGACACGACTGTTGGACCCTGAAGGTAACACATGAGACCACTTTGATATGGGTCCACTTAGACCAGGACCACCAAAGTCAGTTTAGTCCAGGTTCCACATTCAGACCAGGTTGTTCATGTCATTCTCTTCTTTTAAAGAATAGTTTGTAAATGTAAACATTTTCATAATGTAATTGTGTTTTTTTTTTACTCTACAACATAGAGAAAGTTTGTATTTGTCATTATTTATCAGTTATTATGTCTGACCCACTTTGGATCACACTGGATTAAAGTGTTTTTCACATCTTTAATTATTATCTTCAGTGTAATTTTTCCATTTCATAAATTCATTCCATGGGTCAGATCGGACCCTTTAGTGCACCTGTTTTGGTCCACGGGCCATATGTTTAATACCCCTGTCCTAGACGTGGCTGTACTGAACTGACATTTAAACCCATTTTCTTTGTGTGTTTAGACGTTGACGTTCCACATCCTGATGAAAAGTCCATCATCACCTACGTGTCGTCGCTGTACGACGCCATGCCTCGCACCGACGTCCATGACGGCATCAGAGCAAATGTAAGGTTTAGTATTTTATTCCCCGAGTCCCGACTGACGCATGTAAATACACTAGTTTTTTTTTTTTATTTTACCTTTTTCATACATTTTATTACCTTATATTTTTATCCTTTTATGTTGTATATATTTCTTCTTTTTGATAGATTTGGCTTTTTGTATAATTCAGTATTTCTAATACATATTTTTATTAGATAAGATAAGATAAGATAAGATAAGATAAGATAAGATAAGATAAGATAAGATAAGATAAGATATTCCTTTATTAGTCCCACAAGGGGAAATTCCAAATTTACAGCAGCAGAGTGGAGTACAACAAAGCACATAAGAGTTAAAAAAAAGGGCATTCAGCCAGAACAATTAGACACATAACAGGAAATACAGAAATGCAAACCCCCCCCCCCCCCCCCCCCAAAAAAAAAGCTATAAATAATATCTATAGCTATATTTTATTTTCAGAGTAATTTTGTTTGAGTTTGAAGCTCACTGGACGATAGTCCATGAGTTATTGTGGAACTGATGTGTTCGGCATTGTTTTCATCAGTTTTTGAGAAATTTAGATTTTTGAATTTTTTTTACGAATTTTTGAAATATTGGTCAAATCAAATCAAATTTTGTTTATATAAGGCCAAATCATAACAAATGTTCCATATGTTGTTGGTTTATATCATGTAAATGGTTATAGATATCAATATAGTTCCTATTGATCGCTGATAGAAGTCACATATGGACTTTCATTTGGGTCCGTGACCTTTGACCTTGTGTGACCTTGAAGGGTCAAACTCAAGGTCATCAGTGTCTAGATTTCAACAATCTTCTTCTCCAAAACTACTGGTGTGATTTATTTCTAATTGTTTCTGGAGCTTCATTGGGACAATGTCAACAAAGTTTGTTCAGAGATTAGAATAATTTTCATTTTGAATTTTTGACACATTTTTTAAATATTCTAAATGGTCCTTTCCTTCTAATGGTCCACATTTTGATGGTTTAGAACATGTAAATGGTTCCAGATATCAGTCTAGTTCCTACTGATCCCTGGTAGAAGTCACATATGGACTGTGATTGGATGAGTTGAGTTCTCCTCCAGTGAAAGTCCCGCCCACTTCTATAGTTAGATTGATGTGCATCCAGACCACAGGACTGGAACACAGAACAGAACCTGAACAACCTCACACATTCAACATAGAACAGCTGCTGACGTACAGGGACACTGGAACTATTTATGTATATACACAGTCTTTTGTTTCCACTTTCAGAATCTGCTGTTCCTGTAACAGTGTGAATACAGATTTATCCTTTTATTCTATTCCTTACATAAATGTGCTTCAGATTAAACCTTTCTTTAATTCGACCTGATTGACTGTTTGATCAGATTTAATAAAAACCAGCGAGCTTGTGACTCTGGTAAATGAGCTTTTGTTCCGAGTGTTTTCCGACGTTCAAAGACCAATAGAAGTCTTGTGAAACCAAGTAATGCAGGAAATTAACAACCTGTGGTGTTTACACTGCAGTGGCCAAAGGGAGACGTCTAACTGTGTGTTGTACTGCTGTCATCATCATCTGATCACATTAACACAAATCATTGATCTGACTCCTTTCATGTTCTGCTAGACCCAGGCTCTAGTCTGGACCTGATCTGGACCCAGGCTCTAGTCTGGACCTGATCTGGACCCAGGCTCTAGTTTGGACCTGATCTGGACCCAGGCTCTTGTCCCACACATGCACCCATCCTCCATATTCTCCTCTGTTTCCTCTTCATCAGCCCTTTTCCCTGCTCTGTGTTTCCCCATCCACTCTCACAAGCCCTGGATTGTTGGTTGTAATTGAGTTTAGGCTGATGTGTGGATGAACCAGGAGGAGAACAGTGCTCCTGTGAGCTGCTCCTAACTCCCACATGTCTGTGTTTTTTGCTGCGTTTGCTGCAGGACCTGGAGCTCCGTTGGCAGGAGTACTACGAGCTGGTGACTCTTCTGCTCCAGTGGATCCGACACCATGTCATGGTCTTTGAGGAGAAGAAGTTCCCCACCAGCTACGAGGAGATAGAGGTGAGAACACACACTCACATGTTATTTCGTTTGTGTGTTTGTGTGTTTCCTGTGAAGGTGAAGGTACGACGCCGTCTGTTACGTAATGTCTGTGGGCTTTTGTTTTGCTGAAGGCTGAGAAAACGCACCCAAAACATAGATAATATGAAGTTTAATCCTCCCAAAAATCAGCTCAGAGCCACACCCTGTCAGAACAAAACACCAGAGGAGTCAACTATTTAAAGCACTTAACAAAGTTATATCTGCCATGGACTAAACACTGTTATATCTGATAATACAGCAGGGAGCGCTTGATTTATGTAACCCTTAGATGCATAAGTGGGTCAAAATGTACGACAGCACATTAAGGCCACATGGGAAAATTAAAAACACGTCACAACGAGAATAAAGTCATAGTTAAAAAAAACACATAATTTAATGAACATATAAATATATATATATATATATATATATATATATATATATATATATATATATATATATATATATATATATATATATATAAAATAACAAAATAAATTCAATATGTTCTGCTCAAAAAGGAGTGGGAAGAAGAAAACGTATTAAATCCCACCCCCATCTCACATTTATACAACACAATACATGACTTTTACTCCCTTAATTACATAAATACATGTATATATATATATACATATATATATATATATATATATATATATACACACACACACACACACACACACACACACACACTACCGGTCAAAAGTTTTAGAACACCATAATTTTTCCACTTTTGTATTGAAATTCAAACAGTTCCAGTCCAATGAACAGCTTGAAATGGTACAAAGGTAAGCGGTGAACTGCCAGAGGTAAAAAAAAAAAAAAAAAAAGGTAAGGTTAAACAAAACTGAAAAATAATGTACATTTCAGAATTATACAAAAAGGCGAACAAGAAGTGGGTTAACAACTTAAAGCAGTTCTGCAGCAATGGAGCCTCAAAGCCTCGACAGTTGGTGCTACCAGTTCCTCCAGGTGTCCCAATGTTTGTGCATTCCTTCCAACCCCCTCTGTCTGCAGAAAAGTAGTGTTGGAACACACTTTGGTACCATACCATTGGGAGCATTATTTGAACAGTATTGTACTGCAGAAAGTAGTGTGTTACCATAAAAATGGAAAATAGGAAAAGGCAATTAACAATAGAACAGAGACAGACCATCATAACACTGAAAAATGTAGGTCTGTCCTGCAGAGGAATTGCCAAGAAAGTCCAGGTGTTATATGACCTTAATATGCTGTTGTAAAAATGACCCGGTGAGGTGGTTTTTTCACAATATCTTTGTAGTGAAAGGTTGTTATTATTTCATATTCCAGGTATTCCAAAAAAACATGTTGTTGACATCCTGACATTTAAATTTGTTCTTATGAATGATGAATATACACACTAAGGCATGATGGGTAATCCGTCTGGAACAGGGTCTCATCAGACCACATGAGTCTCTGGTCTGTGTTTATTATTTCCTCAGATTTTTTTGCTGTTTCTGTTGGTTTTCCCTTCAGCTTCTGTGGCGTCAGTTCCTTAAGTTTAAGGAGACAGAGCTGCCGGTCAAAGAGTCGGACAAGAACCGGTCCAAACACATCTACCAGTCCTTTGAGGTCAGTCTGTCCCAAACTCTTTCCTGTTTTTTGTCCTGTTTTAACCTGTGTACTGACACGTTTTCCCTGGTTGGGACCTCAGAGTGCAGTGCATGCTGGGCAGGTGAAGGTGCCTCCAGGTTACCACCCCATCGACGTGGAGAAGGAATGGGGTCGACTCCATGTGGCCATTCTGGAGAGAGAACGTCTGCTCCGGATAGAGTTTGAAAGGTGAGCACAAGTCTGTGGAAATGTGTAAATAATAGCACCACAACACACCTGTGTGGAAGAGGACAGGTGTATACAAATATATATATATATATATATATATATATATATATATATATATATATAGATATATATATATATTTATTTATTTATTTATTTATTTATTTATTTATTTATTTATATATTTATATATATATATATATATACAGTATAAGTTTGTGTGTGTGATGGTTTTCCAGTCTTTTGTTTGCAGTTCAAGAACAGAACAGAGCTGCTAAACAGTGACAATAAAGATTAGTTATTTTCTTTTCTATTCTCTTCTTTGCCGTGTGATTCTAATCTATTCTATTTTATTCTATTCTAATCTATTCTTTTCTACTCTATTCTATTATTTTTATTCTGTTCTATTTGATTCTATTCTATTTTTTTCTCTTCTTTTTTTTATTCTATTCTTTTCTATTCTTTTCTACTCTGTTCTATTATTTTTATTCTATTCTGTCCTTTTCTGTTCTATTCTTTTCTATTGTTTTTGATTCTATTGTACTCTATTCATTTCTATTGGTTTCTATTCTATTCTATTTTTTTCTACTCTTTTCTATTATTTTTATTCTGTTCTATTTGATTCTATTCTATTTTTTCTCTTCTATTTTTTTTATTCTATTCTTTTCTATTGTTTTTGATTCTATTCTATTCTTTTCTACTCTGTTCTGTTATTTTTATTCTATTCTGTCCTTTTCTGTTCTATTCTTTCTATTGTTTTTGATTCTATTGTATTCTATTCATTTCTATTGGTTCTATTCTATTCTATTTTTTTCTACTCTTTTCTATTATTTTTATTCTGTTCTATTTGATTCTATTCTATTTTTTCTCTTCTATTCTTTTTTATTCTATTCTTTTCTATTGTTTTTGATTCTATTCTATTCTTTTCTACTCTGTTCTGTTATTTTTATTCTATTCTATCCTTTTCTGTTCTATTCTTTTCTATTGTTTTTGATTCTATTCTATTCTATTCTGTTCCTCATCTGTTTCTACAGTACTTTGTTTTTTAGTTTTGTTTTCCCTTTTATCTGCAGATGCATATTTGTAGTTTTCTGTAGTTTTTTTTTTTTAATTCCATTTTTCCTCCGTGTCTGAAGCGTTCCTAACATTATATGATTAGATTTGATTAAACGGACCCAGACGTGGTGAATTTGTCTCATATGTACGTGGCGTAGTGAGTGTCATGACTGGAAAATGAGATGGTTGGAGTCACGGGACGGTGGCTTCATCCCAACATAAACAGGACCATGAGTGTCCGCAGACTGGACGCCTTTGTCCAAGTCACAATGGAATCATGGGAAGGAGCCTCCGTCCGTCTTGTACCTGGACTTCATTCCTGACCTGTTTATTTAATTTGCGTCCAGCTCAGACATGGCGTTTGTGGCCGAGCCTCTTAATTTGGAGTATTTACTGCAGCACAAGTGGCCGTAAGTGGTTGGATGTGTTTGTGTTTGAACGGGCGGGTTGGTCCCAAACACATGATCATGTTTGGTTCTGGTCTTTGTTGATCCAGACTCGAGAGGCTCCAGAGGATTCTCAACAAAGTCCAGATGGATTCAGGGGTTTGTGACGATCAGCTGAGTCACCTGGAAACGTTGCTGCAAACGGTGAGTCCGTCACAAATACGACAGCTGATTTTATCTGTGACTGTTCGGGTCAGTTATTCTCCTCCTAATGTTACTGTATTCTACTGCTGCTGTTGGAAACACATTTATATACACACTTCTATCCTGTTATGGTTTATGCTTTATACCATTTATTTATCACAACATATACATGTGCAAATACAAGTGTGTATTTTCAGTTTTTTTGTCGTTCCTGCACTTTATTTTTGTATTTTACTGCTGAAATTTCCCCCATAATGGGATCAATATAGTCTATAAGATAATAGAATTTAAGGTAAAATAAGATAAGATAAGATAAGATAAGATAAGATAAGATAAGATAAGATAAGATAAGATAAGATAAGATAAGATAAGATAAGATAATGTTAGGTAAGGTAAGGTAAGGTAAGATAAAATAATTTAAATTAAGATAAGGTAAGGTAAGATAAGATCATTTAAAATAAGATAAAGTAATTTAAAATAAGATGATTTAAGATAAGATCATTTAAGATGAGTTAAGATCATTTAAGATAAGATCATTTAAGATAACGTAAAATAATTTAAGATAAGATTAGATCATTTAAGATAAGATAAGATCATTTAAGATAAGTTAAGATGACTTAAGATAAGATAAGATAAGATAAGATAAGACTTTATTTATTCCACCGTGGGGAAATTTCACAGTTTACAGCAGCAATAAACGACAAACAAATGCAGAGAAAAAGACAAAAACAATCAGTTTAGCAGCTCAGTTCAATTTAGCAGCAAAACACTGAGTGCAAAAGGAACTGTATAAGAAAAATATCACACAGAGTATTCAGTAGGAGTAGGACTGTGCAAAGGCTTCAGAATAAAATTTTAATACACGTGTATTACTAAAGGACAACTAGAACTTCTGAAATGAACAAAATATACTGAAGCTTATTATGGGCTGCCCTCACTGCAGCCAAGAAAATGCTGGCATTGAGATGGCAGCCGCCTCGTACTTTATCACAGCAACAATGGACCAATTATTTTCTAAATATAGTTATGATGGAGAGGTCACTGACCTGGATGCATGCAGCCTGTCCAAAAACACTTAGTCTGTAGGATGGTGTTTACATTATGGTTAAAGAAAGAGTGCAACATAACTGTCTATGACTATTCTAATCACCCATCTGTTTATATGTGTAAATTATATTCTCTTTCATCTATATACGTGTATTTGTTTTTATTAGAGGTTTTCATATTTTGAGATCCACGTTGGGTTGGTATGGGGGTCGCCATTGGTTCTGGGGGGTGTATTTGTTGTGTGTCACAAAATCTTGTATCATAAAATGTGAATTTCTTTTTTTTTGGTTGTATATATCTTCTGTATAATTTTTGTGAATGAATCCCATGGACCAGACTGGACCCTTTAATAGGCGTTTTTTTTTTGTTGTTTTGTTTTGTTTTTTATTATTATTTCAAATTATACATTTACATAAACATGTACTTATACATAAGGAACCACACAGACACAATATATACAAACAAATTATACAACAAACCTGCAAACTTATTAAACCCCCCAAAAAAGAAGAAAAACAAACAAAAACAAACCAAAAAAACAAGTTAAATAATGTTATCAACTCCTCCTTACAATACTCAGGGCTAATTAAGAGTTAATATAATATTAACTAACAGCACATTTCTCCATCAAGAGGACGTAAGAGACAGCAGGACCGGTTTTGGACCCTTTAATGGGCTGGGGTTGGACCCTTTAATGGGCCTGTTTCAGACCCTTTAATGGGCCAGTTTTGAATCCTTTAATGGGCTGGTTTTGGATCCTTTAATGGGCCGGTTTTGGATCCTTTAATAGGCTGGTTTTGGATCCTTTAATGGGCCGGTTTTGGATCCTTTAATAGGCTGGTTTTGGATCCTTTAATGGGCCGGTTTTGGACCCTTTAATGGGCCTGTTTCAGACCCTTTAATGGGCCAGTTTTGAATCCTTTAATGGGCCGGTTTCGGACCCTTTAATGGGCCAGTTTTTGACCCTTTAATGGGCCTGTTTTGGATCCTTTAATAGGCTGGTTTTGGACCCTTTAATGGGCCTGTTTTGGATCCTTTAATAGGCTGGTTTTGGACCCTTTAATGGGCCTGTTTTGGATCCTTTAATAGGCTGGTTTTGGACCCTTTAATGGGCCTGTTTTGGACCCTTTAATGGGCCGGTTTTGGATCTTTTAATAGGCTGGTTTTGGATCCTTTAATGGGCTGGTTTTGGACCCTTTAATGGGCCTGTTTTGGACCCTTTAATGGGCCGGTTTTGGACCCTTTAATGGGCCTGTTTTGGACCCTTTAATGGGCCGGTTTTGGATCCTTTAATAGGCTGGTTTTGGACCCTTTAATGGGCCTGTTTTGGATCCTTTAATAGGCTGGTTTTGGACCCTTTAATGGGCCTGTTTTGGACCCTTTAATGGGCCGGTTTTGGATCTTTTAATAGGCTGGTTTTGGATCCTTTAATGGGCTGGTTTTGGACCCTTTAATGGGCTGGTTTTGGTCTGTGGGCTTCGTGTTTCCACCCCTGACGTCATGTATTTTGGTCTTTTTCTCGTCTTTCAGGACATTCACCTCCTGAATGCAGGAAAACCGGCTCAGCACACGGCGGAGGTGGAACGGGAGCTGGACAAGGCCGACAACATGATCCGCCTTCTGTTCAATGACGTACAGGTCCTGAAGGACGGGCGCCACCCGCAGGCCGAACAGATGTACCGCAGGTGGGTGGAGTCAGTGCCTCATAAACCTTTTCCTGTAGATTCAGACACCAGGCGCTAACTGTCCTTGTCCACAGGGTTTACCGCCTCCATGAACGTCTGGTCAACCTACGCAGCGACTACAACCTCCGCCTGAAGGCCGCCAGTGCTGCCCAGGCCCCCCTGACCCAGACCGTCCAGCCACCCTCCATGAAGCCCCGCCCCGAGCTGGACGACGTCACCCTGCGCTATGTCCAGGACCTGCTGGCCTGGGTGGAGGAGAACCAGCGGCGCATCGACGAGGCCGAGTGGGGGTCAGACCTGCCGTCGGTGGAGTCTCAGCTGGGCAGCCACAGGGGTCTGCACCAGACCGTGGAGGACTTCAGGTCCAAGATAGAACGGGCCCGGACCGATGAGGTACAGGATCAGGAAGGTCCAACAGGAGATTTGAACCCTGAAAGACCCAAAAGTATCTACTGTTGATCCACTAAAGCTATTAGCACATGTAAATAAATGAGGAAAAGGAAACAAAACACATTAAATACAATGAAATACAAGTGTGATCAGTTCTGATATAGAAGATAAAACAGTTCAACAAGTAAATAAAGTATAAATAAATAACAAATATAGGATAAAATAGAACTAAACTAAATAACTTATGAATATTGTGGATTTAATTTGTTGGAAGGCTGGAAAACTAAAAAGAAAGTAGCCACATATAAATTTTTTATCGTCATGTGTCTTGA
Source organism: Sphaeramia orbicularis (assembly GCF_902148855.1). Taxonomy (NCBI): domain Eukaryota; kingdom Metazoa; phylum Chordata; class Actinopteri; order Kurtiformes; family Apogonidae; genus Sphaeramia; species Sphaeramia orbicularis. Next base: position 11,912,514 of record NC_043972.1, read on the forward strand.
TTTCTGTTGTTTTTTAAGCAAATCTTAACCTTTATTTATCAATGTCAACTTATAAAATGTAAACATCCACCACCATTATTCCCCCCTTTCAGTGGGAGCTTCCGCCCTACCAGAAGATTCTCTGTGCAAATATAATAGTAGCAGGCAAGAAATTATTAATACCAAATATAAATATACATATTAAAACACTCAGTTAAACACAATTACAACAGTGATGTGTACAGCTGTGTACTAGACAAATATTATCAATATGATAAGGAAAAGAAAGGGTTAATATTATAATAAATGGTGATAAATCACTTAAAGATTAAATGGAGAAAAAAAAATAATGTGGGAACTGCCATTAAAGTGTCTTTGGGTCTCTCTGGGTTAAAGCTGCGGGAGACTTTCCTCACCAATTTTTCATCAAGTCTGTCAAACCTCAGTCATATCCTCAGTATCACGAATCTGTAAGTCTTTCTATGATTACTCACCTGAATCTCTTACATTATGGTGAACAGTTTCTTAGTGCCATCCACCAGAAACAAACCATTTGTTTACAAACAGAGCCGGGAGGTAACTTGGGCATCTTCAGAATTTTGTCACAACGTGCATTGTGAGAAGTGGAGGTTTGCGCAGCCACCTGGCAGCAGCAGTACAACCATATGATATTATATGGATGGAACAAACACGACACGGAAATAGCTGAAACGTGGAAGTGGAGCAAGCGGAGCACCAGTTGGCAGTGGCACCTGCAACAAACATGATACAGAAACAGCTGGAGCTCCACTTCCCTTCAACAGTTTCCGCGTTTCAGCCGTTTCTGCATCATGTTTGTTTCATCCATATAATATCATATGGTGTCACTGCCGCTGCCAGTGCCAGGCAGCTGTGTGAACCTCCGTTTCCCACAATGCACGTCGTGACAAAATTCCGAAGATGCCTGAGTTACCTACCAGCTCTGTCTGTAAACAAATGGTTTGTTTGTGGTGGATGGCACTAAGAAACTGTTCACCATGAGGGAAGAGACTCAGGTGAGTAATCACAGAAAGACTAACAGATTCGTGATACTTAGGATATGAGGTTTGACAGATTTGATGAAAAATTGGTGACGAAAGTCTCCTGCAGCTTTAATGTCAGTAAAATAAACCTGTTTAATTGACTGATTTGTTGACGTTGTTTTTCAGAACCAACTGTCTCCGGCCAGTAAAGGAACGTACAGAGAATACCTGGGTAAACTGGACCTTCAGTACGGGAAACTACTGGTAAATACACAAACACTGTCTGCAAAACAAAAACACGTGAAGGAAGTCTCACTTTTATGTTAATATAATTAAATTATAATAACAATTAAATATAATTTTTTCTTCCCCAGAACTCTTCCAAGTCCCGCCTCAGGAACTTGGACTCGCTTCACGCCTTCGTCAGCGCCGCCACGAAGGAGCTGATGTGGTTAAACGACAAAGAAGAAGAGGAGGTCAACTTCGACTGGAGCGACAGGAACAACAACATGACGGCCAAAAAAGACAACTACTCGGTGTGTGTCGGAAACATTCTGTCAACACACGTTGTATGACGCAAACACGGCGACAGTTGGGTCTGACTTTCATCTGCGTTTTTCAGGCTCTCATGAGAGAACTGGAGCTGAGGGAGAAGAAGGTCAACGACATCCAGGCCATGGGAGACAAACTGGTCCGAGAGGGGCACCCAGGGAGGAAGACGGTGGAGGTGATTGACACAGGAGAACCGGGAGATAAACTACAAGCACACAACAAGACACAAATACACAGAAACACACAACAATACACAGAAACATACAAATACACAGAAACACACAACAATACACAAAAACACACAACACACACAACAATTCACTAAAACATACAAATACAACAACACACAAAAAACACAAACAGCAACACACAACAACTCACAAATATAACAACATACACAAAACATACAACAACACACAGCCACACAAAAAACACACAAACACACAAAAAATCGTGGCTTTTAAATATTTAACTGACCTGTTATAGATTTTATGTATTTGTAGTTTTTGTTTTACTACCCTGAGCTTCCATCGGTGGGTCAAAATGGCCCACATTCATTTACAGTGGAAGGGTTAATTAACCTCCTGTTATTGTTTGTTTTTGTGTCGAAGGCCTTCACTGCTGCCCTCCAGACCCAGTGGAGTTGGATCCTTCAGCTCTGCTGCTGCATCGAGGCTCATCTCAAAGAAAACACAGCGTACTACCAGGTAAAGGCCACGCCCACACTGGGACAGAATACACTTACAGTAGAACCTCACAGTACGAGATTAATACATTCCATGATCGAGCTCGTTTTGTGATTTACTCAATTTACAAAATGATGTTCTCTATTGAAATTAATTGAAATATAATTATTGCATTCCAGCCCCCAAAAATCACCCAAAAACCACCTAGAAAGCCCAAAAACAACACAAAAATTGCCCAAAAACCACTCAGAAAGCCCAAAAACAACATAAATATCACCCAAAAACCGCCCAGAAAGCCCAAAAACAACAAAAAAATCATCCAAAAATCACCCTAAAACCATGAGAAAATCACACAAAAATACCCAAAAACCACCCCAAAACCCAGAAATCACCATAAAATCACCCAAAAACTACCCAAAAACCATCCGAAACTACCCAAAAACCTCCTATAAATCACCCCAAAACTTAGAAATCACCATCACACTACCCCAAAAATCACCCCAAATCCCAGAAATCACCATAAAATCACCAAAAAGCACCCAAAAAAACACCTAAAAAACTATCCAAAAAATACCCAAAAACCACCCCACAGCCCAGAATTCACCATAAAACCAGCAAAAATCACCATAAAACTACCCAAAAACCACCCCAAAACCCAGAAATCACTGTAAAACCACCAAAAATCAAAATAAAACCACCCAAAAAACTACCCCAAAAATCACCCAAAGCTCACTCTTACTCCAGATTTCTACTGGTATTTGAAGACAAGAATACTGGTCCAATGGTGCACTGGTACTGGGAGGTTCTACTTTATAGAGCAGGGGTGTCAAACATGTGGCCCGTGGGCCAAAACCAGCCCTTCAAAGGGTCTGATACGGCCCATGGAGTGAATGTACAAAGAGACAATGACAGTCAAGTTGTATTGAACATAAACTGATCAAGTTAAATGCTATATTTTTCAGTTCCACATGTCTGTTATTAAATGTTTAGTGTATTTGTAGATCCACTGTGATCTTACATGTGTAAATGATGAACACAGATATAATATCGTTAAAATTCACTTATTGTTCGTAGCATATTTCAGGTTCAGGTTATTCACATTTTTTGCTTAAGGATAGTTTGTAAAGGTAAACATTTCTACACACTGTAATTTTACCTTTTGCACTAAAACACACAGAAAAATGTGTAATCTTCATTATTATTTTTTATTATTATTATTGTATTATTTTACTGGTCGGATCCACTGGAGGTCAAACTGGACTGAACTTACATGAGTTTAACGTCCACATCATCCATGTTTTCCTTCAGTTCTTTGCGGATGTGAAAGAAGCTCAGGACAAAATGGCTAAAATGCAAGAAAACATGAAGAAGAAGTACAGCTGCGACCGCTCCACGACGGCGACACGTCTGGAGGATCTGCTACAGGATGCCGTGGTGAGTATGGAGATCAGGTCCATGATGCGTTCAGGATGCAGGACATCTGAATTTCAGTGGAGAACAGTGGAAATGAGGTGAAAGTTTGATGGTGGTCTGATTTGTGTTTTTGTCCGACAGGAGGAGAGAGAACAGCTGAATGAGTTCAAAGCTCTGACCACCGGCCTCAACAAGAGAGCAAAGTCCATCATCCAACTGAAACCACGGAACCCCACCACCTCCGTCAGAGGGAAACTGCCCATCCAGGCCGTGTGTGACTTCAAACAACAGGAGGTGAATCACAAAGCAGCCTTTTTATTTGGTTCCAGTCATAGATTTACTGCCTGCTTTAACCCATAAACACCCAGAGCTACTTCTGTGGATGCTCCAGTTTGTCTCTATATTTAACTTTTTTTAAGTGATTTATCGCTATTTACTCTGGTATTATCTTCCATATTTTGTGTTTTTTCAGTGAATATCAGGTATTTTCTTATATTTAATTCACTGATCATGTAGATGTTCATAAAAGCTCAGATAAAAGTTGAAGGTTATCATATCAGAAAAGAGAAAACAGAGAAAACTAGAACCCAGGCGCAGCATATACAAAGAAAACAGGACCCAGAATAGAACTGTGAGGCACCCCAAAGCCTTTAAATTCAGCTGTTATTATATCAGGACAGAGAAAACAGACAAAACTGGAACCCAGGAAAAGTATATACAAAGAAAATAGGATCCAGAATAGAACCTTGAGGCACCCCAAAGCCTTCAAATTCATCTGTTATTATATCAGAACAGAGAAAACTGAAGAAAAAGTTACTTTTTCAGCTAAATACCTCATTAACTGAACATAATTTTAACCCATAAAGACCCAGAGATACTTTTGTGACAGTTCCCAAATAATTTTTTCTCTAGATTTCAACTTTCTTAAGTGATTTATCATCATTATTATAATACTATACTTTGTATTTTGTGCTTTTTGAGTGAAAATCATATATTTTTGTACCTTGGGGTCTTGTTCACGAGTGAGGGAAGGATGGAGCATGAGGCTGACAGACGGGTCGGTGCAGCGTCTGCAGTGATGCAGTAGTATCAGTCGGTTGTGGTGAAGAAGGAGCTAAGCCGAGAGGCAAAGCTCTTGATTTACCAGTCAATCTGCGTTCCTACTCTCACCTATGGTCATGAGCTTTGGGTCATGACCGAAAGGACCAGATCCTGGATACAAGCGGTCGAAATGAGTTTCCTCCGTAGGGTGGCGGGGTGCACCCTTAGGGATAGGGGGAGGAGCTCAGAGTAGAGCCACTGCTAATCAACATCCAGAGGGGCCAACTGAGGTGGATCTGACATCTGTTTCGGATGCCTCCTGGACGCCTCCCTGGGGAGGTGTTCTGGGCATGTCCCACCGGGAGGAGACCTCAGGGAAGACCCAGGACACACTGGAGAGACTATGTCTGTGGGCTGGCCTGGGAACGCCTCAGGGTCCCCCTGTAAGAGCTGGAAGAGGAGTCTGGGGAGAGGGAAGTCTGGGAATCCCTGCTTAGACTGTTAGCCCCGCGACCCATTCCCGGATAAGAGGAAGAAAATGGATGGATGGATGGATGGATGGATGGATGGATGGATGGATGGATGGATGGATGGATGGATGGATGGGTGGGTGGATGGATGGATGGATGTGGTAGTTCTTATGCTGTTGTGTATTTGTGCATACTGTGCCACATTTGTCCAGCAGTTACCACCAAAATGTCGTGGCCATAGCAACATGATTATACGGCTGTTGTATTCAAAATTACTGATGTCTCTCAAAATATTGGTCCTATCAACTTGCCGTTTTCACTAGTCTGTTCATTGACCAAAAATACACGAATATGACAAACTGCAGCAGTCAGCTCTGTACGGATTTAGTGTGATGCCCGCCACCACCCACCCCCCCACCCCCACACACACACACACACACATAAACAGAGGCCACTTGGCTTTTGTAATATAGATACTAAATAAATAATTGAATTTGACTCATAAAATGCTTTTTTTCAGATCACTGTGCATAAAGGAGACGAGTGTGCTCTTCTCAACAACTCTCAGCCGTTCAAGTGGAAGGTTCTGAACAGGTCTGGACACGAGGCCGTGGTTCCATCCGTCTGCTTCATGGTCCCTCCGGTCAACAAGGACGCAGTGGACAGTGTGTCCAGGTCAGAACCAACAGAACACACACCCATTATTTATTCAGTGTCCCTGTATGGTCCTTTTATGTGGACCGGTTCCATTCCTAAACCCTCTTTATTGGTCCATTGTGCTTCAGTCTGGCCTTTATATGTGGACCGGTTCGGTTCCTAAACCCTCTGTTGTTGGTTCTGTTGTGGCTCCGTCTGGTCCTTATATGTGGACCGGTTCTGCCTCTAACCCCTCTGTTGTTGGTTCTGTTGTGGTCCAGTCTGGATGCGGGTCATCAGCAGATGGTTTCCACGTGGCAGAAGCTCCACATGGACCTGAAGAGCCTCCTGTCGTGGCAGTACCTGATGAAACACTTCACCCAGATCCGCTCCTGGAACATCACCACGGTCAGTGTTTCTGCTCCAACGTTATTCACTAATCTGTCATTTCTGTTCATTAGACTCATTTCAGACTTTTTATTCAATGTAGATTTTGTACATAGTGTGTTTATTCATATTTTATGTTTATTTTATTTTACTCTACTTTTAGTTCTATTCTTATTTTACTTTTATTAAATTTTATTTCCTATTTTCTTTTTTTTTTTTTGCTTTTTAGGTTTTTTTTGTAATTTTATATTTGCTCTATTCTTATTTAAAATTTTAATCTTTTCTATTCTGTTCTATTCTATTTTATTCTATTTCTTTTTATTCTATTCTATTTAAGTTTATCCTATTCGATTTTGTTTTATTTCTTTTAATCCTATTCTATTTTATTCTATTTCTTTTTATTCTATTTTATTTTATCCTATTCGATTTTATTTTTATTTCTTTTTATTCTATTCTATTTTATTTTATTCTGTTCGATTTTATTTTAATTCTTTTTATCCTATTCTATTTTATTCTATTTTTTTTATTCTATTTTATTTTATCCTATTCGATTTTATTTTATTTCTTCTTATTCTATTCTTTTATTTTATTCTATTCTATTTTATTTTATCATATTCAATTATATTTTATGTCTTTTTATTCTATTCTACTAAATTTTATCCTATTCTATTTTATTTCTTTTTATTCTGTTCTATGTTATTTAAAACTTAACTTTTACTTAAAATCCAATTAATTAACAGATTGTCAGAGGAAAACAGTTATTTTTCCTGGTATATTTCCATATGTGTGGTTTTGTTCCTAAAATACCTTTAATATTTAAGACCATCAACATGAATCACCTGATCACCGTTAGAACAGTATGTTCAGGACATGCCCCCTAATAGCCCCGCCCCCTTGCCTTGTCTCCGCCCGTGCAGTTAAAGTCCATGAAGCCAGAGGAGTACCGTCTGCTGATGCGGAACCTTGAGGTCTACTACCAGGACTTCATGAGGGACAGCCAGGACTCGCAACAGTTTGGACCCGACGACCGCATGCAAGTGGAGGAGGACTACAGCAAGGCCACGCAGCACTACGAGAACCTGCTGCGATCCATGGAGAAAGGTGAGCCACCCACCAGACACCCCCCTGATCAATAACACACCCCCCTGATCCCCCTCTGATCAATAACACATCCACCTGAACCCTCTCTGATCAATAACCGGATCATTGATTGGACTGGTATTGTCTTTGTCCGTTGCTCTTTCAGAACTACAGGTGTTTAGTCTCAGAGGTGAGTGAGTGAAGCAGCTGTAAAGCATCACAGAGGCTTGAATGAGACTAGGACAGAGATATGTTCAGGGTCCACAGTCAGCCCAATGGGACCTATAATAATAATAATAATAATAATAATAATAATAATAATGATAATCATCATCATCATCATCAACATAATAATCATCATAATAATGCACATTTATGTCTTTGTTTCAGTGTGAAAAAGTAAAATTACATAATGAAAATGAGAAAAGAAAGCAATGGAAGACAAGAGTTGAGTAGAAAAGAATGGAAAAGAAGAGAAAAGAAAAGAAAAGAAAAGAACAGAATAAAATACAAATAAAAAGAATACAATAGAACACAAAATAATCAAAAAGAAAAGAATAAAAAAAAAAAAAAAATGAAATAACTTGGCAACAACAAATATGCATCTGCAGTTAGTAGGAAAAAAACTATTGAAAAAGCAGATCAGGGGTCTGAGTAATAGAATACAATACAATACAATACAATACAATAGCCTTTATTGTCACTGTGCTACTCCAGTCAGTGCAACAATATTAATTAAGAAAAAAAAAAAACATCAGAAAAGAAAATTAAAATCAAATATAAAATTTTACAAAAGTAAAATAAGAACTGAACTAAAAGTAGAATAAAAAATAAATAAAAAATAGACCTAAAATATGAATAGATTTATTAACTGTATGTATATCTATTAAGTCAAGTCTATATAGTAATAGTGCATTTATATTTAATAAATATTAAATAAACGTTGCATTGTTTTTGTGAATAACCTGAACAGCCATGTACAACCAGAAAATTCTTACGAAAAGTGCATTTCAATATCAGGTCTCAGCTTTTTATTAACACAACGTACAAATACACAAATACACAAAACCTTTTGACATCACATGCTAACATTTTACTTATTTTTCTTCATACATTTCAGGTTGTTCGTATTTATTCAGGTTATTCACATTTTATTGTTAAAAAATCGTTTGTAAATATAAATATTTTCATAATGTAATTAAACTTTTTTCTAATTAAACCGATAAGTAAATGCTGAGTTATTTATATATTATTATGTTATTATTAACCATGAGGTCCCATTGTTCCATATGTGGAAACTGGACTAAAATGAGTTCCACAGCTTTGACCCTGGACCAGATCGGACCCTTTGGAGGGCCGGTTTTGGGCCACGGGCTGTATGTTTGACACCCCTAGAGTAGAGTGACGCATGTTGCTCTGCTTCCACAGCTTTTCTTTGTGTTTTTTTTTTTTGTGTGTGTGGGCTTTTCCACATGTCCTGAAGCTGTTTGTACTAGTGTTAAAACATGTTGCATGATCCAAATACACACTGTAAACTCTGCTTTGATGACACGTGACATGAAGCTGCATGTGTTTATGCACCAGTTCAACGGCAGAACGTACAAAGATGCAGACATGGACACACAGAAGGCTTAAAACTTCAACCACACAATGATCAGTTTGAATAAATTATAAAAGACATGGATGTTAAACTCATTTACATTTCAACCAATATGATCGAAAGTGATCAGAGCAATAAAATAATAACATAAGAACCTATAAATAATGACAAAAACTAACTTTTCTCATGTTTTACAGTAAGAAAATGTAAGTTATATTAAGGAAAATGTTTATATCTACAACGAAGCCTAAAATAACATGAATAACCCGACATTTCTTAAGAAAAATAAGTGCAATTTTAACAATTTTATTTTTCAGTTTAACGTACAGATCACAGTGGCTCTACAAATACACAAAACATTAAATAAGAGGCAGAAGATTTATATTAAGATGTTTCAGGTTCATATTTGTTCAGGATATTCACACTTTTTGTGAGAGAATAGTTTGTAAATGGAAATATTTTTTATTGTTTTTTACACTATAACAAAAATAAACAATTGGAATTGTCATTATTTATAGGTTATTCTAACAGTATTTGACTGGTTTGACTTATCATATATTCATCATCATATTGGGCTGAAATGAGTTTGACATCCTCCCTTAAAAAAGAGTTTTTATTCAAGGGACTTCCTGGTTAAATACAAGTTAAATATAGGTTAAATAAATGAATGAATGAATAGATAGATAGATAGATAGATAGATAGATAGATAGATAGATAGATAGATAGATAGATAGATAGATAGATAGATAGATAGATAGATAGATAGATAGATAGATAGATAGATAGATAGATAGATAGATAGATAGATAGATAGATAGATAGACAGATAGACAGACAGACAGACAGACAGACAGACAGACAGATAGATAGATAGATAGACAGACAGACAGACAGACAGACAGACAGATGAATAAATGAATAAACAAATGAATGAATGAATATATAAATGAATGAATGAATATACAAATGAAGGACTAAATGATTAAATAAATTAATTAATTAAACGAATGAATGAATACATAAACACATAAATGAATGAATGAATGAATGAATGAATAAATACATGAATAAATTAATAAACGAATGAATGAATACATAAATGAATAAACAAATGAATGAATACATAAATACATAAATGAATGAATAAATACGTAAATAAGTAAAGGAATGAATGAATGAATGAAGACATAAATACATAAAGGAATAAATGAACAAATTAATAAATGCATAAATAAATAAAGGAATGAACGAATGAATAAATACATAAATGAATGAATGAATGAATGAATGAATGAATGAATGAATGAATGAATCCTTGATTGTTCATATCTTCAGTGTAATTTTTGGACCGGATCGGACCCTTGTGCGGCCCCTTTTGGCCCACAGGCCGTATGTTTAACACTGCTGATGTAGAAGATAATAAAGCCAGTTTATTGGGTTTATTTAATGATGTAATGAAGTGTTGAAGGGCTGAATGTGTCGGTCTGGGCTACAGCTGCGTCTGTATTTGATTGACAGGTCAGCAGGACGAGACCCTGTGTAAAAACTACATCTCTGAGGTGAAGGATCTGCGTCTGCGGATCGAGGACTGCGAAAACCAAACCGTGGCTCGCATTCGCAAACCTCTGGAGAAGGAACCTCTGAAGGAATGTATTCAGAAGACGACAGAGCAGAAGGTACGGAACGGGAAACTGAACAAGTCCATGAACAGTGGACGTTTTATAAAGAACCTTATTTACCTGAAGTATCAAATATGATACAGATGTTTTAACACAATTTAACTGTACGATAACGAATCAATTATCAAGTAACTATGCATTGTTTCAGTACATGACGTATTTATTAAAAAAGAAAAAAAGAATAAAATATAAACTTTGTTTTTTATGTAATTTTTTTTTTAAATTACCAAAGACTTTCCTACAAAATGTGTGTGAATGATTTAACGATAGCGGCCATACTGAAAAAGAAAAAAAAAAAAAAAACAGTCCCTCCACTGGCTGCAGTGGGATGATAATCCACCAGGGGGCAGAAAACATGTATCAGGTCACATACAACAGGTTTTTAAGGAAAGTATTGATCTTATTGATTAGATAAAGGTGTCAGAACCTGGTGTAGCAAATATGATACAAACGGTTTTAAAGGGTTAAAACATATAAATACTGTTAATACTGTAAATGTGTATTTATTCATATTTTGTCCACTTCTATTTTTTATTCTACTCATTTCTATTCTGATGTTACTTTGTTACATTGTAAAATTGATATTCTATTTTCCTATTTTTAATTTTTGTAATTTTATATTCACTCTATTCTTATTTCTGTAAAATTGGTGTTATTATTATTAATATTTTTGTACTGACTCCTAATTTTATTGTACACACAATGAAAATAAATTCTATTCTATTCTATTCTATTCTATTCTATTCTATTCTGTTCTTATCATGGAAGTCCTTAAAGGGTTAATGGTCTTGTCTGTCTGTGTTGTAGAAAGTCCAGGTGGAACTGGACGGTCTGAAGAAGGACCTGGATAAGGTTTCTGTAAAGACTCAGCAGGTGTTGAGTTCTCCTCAGCCGTCGGCCTCGGTGCCAGTTCTGCGGTCAGAGCTGGACCTGACGGTGCAGAAGATGGACCACGCCCACATGTTGTCCTCCGTCTACCTGGACAAGTCAGTCCTCATCCACTGTGACCTTTGACCTCCAGCTCTGAGTGCACTGTCTGATGGATGTTCTTATTGTTGTTGTTGTTGTTGTTGTTGTTGTTGTTGTTGTGGTCTCAGGCTGAAGACGGTGGAGATGGTGATCAGGAACACACAGGGCGCAGAGGGCGTCCTCAAACAGTACGAGGACTGTCTACGGGAGGTTCACACCGTCCCCGGAGACGTCAAGGAGGTGGACGCATATCGAACCAAGCTCAAGGTAACACTGCTGAGTCCCTTCAATGATGGACATGTGATCAAACTATGATCCGTCAGGAAATGAAGGATCCAGTAGGAGAACAACACTGAATTTACTGTACATATATAAAAAAAAATATATATATATATATATAACTAGGAAAAATATATATAACTGTAAAAACAGAAGTGACAAAACACAGGCAATTACACATTAGGAAGTACTATTAGAAATAAATAAAGTAGTAATAATAAATGATAAGTATTTATTAATTAGTAATATGCACTAGATAGATAGATAGATAGATAGATAGATAGATAGATAGATAGATAGATAGATAGATAGATAGATAGATAGATAGATAGATAGATAGATAGACAGATAGACAGATAGACAGATAGATAGATCATTGTAATAATTGCTTAATTATCGTTTAATAATCACAGGATAAAAATTACGATAATAGTAATAGTTGTCGTAACAACAACAATATATAATTAATAAAATTATGTAAGTAATTGTAGTAGTAATAATCAATAATAATAAAGTAATTATGTTGTAATATGCACAATATGTGTGTATATAAATCTGTATTATAGCAGCCATATCAATGATACGTAAGTGGTATAATTATGTAATAGTAGTAGTAATAATAATAAATAAGTAATTGTTAAAAACATGCACTATGTATATATATATATATATATATATATATATATATATATATATATATGTGTGTGTATAAACATGACATAATAAGTAGTATAATTATGTAAGTACTAATAGTAGTAATATTAAAAAGAAATAATATATGATTATGTTGTAATATATGTTATAATAATATATTAAATTGTAGAATAATAATACAGTGCTAACAGTAATAATAGTCATAATAACTAATACGTAAAATAAATATGTACGTAATAGTAGTAATAATAGTAATGATGATGATGATGAGTAAACTAAATTAACAATAAACAAACATTGCTCAACATAAAGTACACAGTCTTGATTGAACACTTGTACAGTTAGTTTATCAGTTAATTGTAATTAATTGTATTTATAGGTTTTTAGCCGACGTTCTCTGATTTTGTGTGTTTTTTTATTCCTGTAGAAAATGCGAGTGGAGGCTGAAGGCGAGCAGCCGGTCTTCGATTCCCTGGAGGAGGAGCTGAAGAAAGCGTCGGCGGTCAGCGATAAGATGTCCCGCGTCCACAGCGAGCGTGACGTGGAGCTGGAGCGGTACCATCATCAGCTGGGCAGTCTGCAGGAGCGCTGGAGGGCCGTGTTCACCCAGATCGACCTGCGCCACAGGGAGCTGGAGCAGCTGGGACGCCAGCTGGGATACTACCGCGAGAGCTACGACTGGCTCATCCGATGGATCGAAGACGCCAAGCAGCGGCAGGAGAAGATCCAGGCCACGCCCATCACCGACACCAAAGTACTGAAGGAACAACTGGCCCAGGAGAAGGTAGAACATGTGTCCAATATGAGTCACCTGTGGATTATTCGTATTTAGTATGAATTATTATGACACTGGAACCCTTAATTTAACCTTTTTCCGTTCTTGTTTTTAACAGAAACTTCTGGAGGAGATCGAGAAGAACAAAGACAGAGTGGATGAGTGTCAGAAATACGCCAAAGCCTACATCGACTCCATCAAGGTGAGCGTTAAAGGCAGGAGTCGACAGAAAATTCCGCTGTTTTCCATCATCCACAGACTCATGGGGATGTTTTTCCACAGGATTATGAGCTTCAGCTGGTGGCCTACAAAGCACAGGTGGAGCCTCTGACTTCACCGCTGAAGAAAACCAAACTGGACTCTGCATCTGATAACATCATTCAGGAGGTTTGTATCTGAGAAGAGTCTGAATATTTAAATACAACTGAAATCTAAACCTGGGATGTCAAACATACGGCCCGTGGGCCAAAACTGGTCCATGGGATGAATTTAAGAAATGGAAAAATTACACTGAAGGTGTGAACAATGGACATGATGGTTTCCACACCAAACCTGGAATGAGACTGAGATTAAAACACATTTTTTATATTATTTTACATTATATTTAATAGAAAAATCTGCATGTAACACAGTCAAAAGCACACAAAAATTATGCACTACTATTTTTTTTTTTTTTTTTTAAATATCTTTTTATTCTCTCAAAGGTACATTTTGGGAATTGAACTAAATATTCACAAAAATAACCACTGTTGTAAAATCACTTGTGATTTATTAGTGTTTAAATGTTCAGGTTGTGTATGTAACACCAGTGGACACAATGGGTTCCACACCAAACCTGGAATGAGACTGAGATTGATGAAAAACCCACATGTGTGGATTAGAAAAACCACTAGGATCCACACATTGAACACAGTGTCTTTATTTAGAGTCTATAGAAGACCATTTACACACGTTTACACATCTAATGCACTGACACCTAGGGAGATTTAATGTCCACATTTGGGTCCTATTTTATATTTGATTAAATCGTCATTAATTATGGAATGGATCAGAGTAAGAGGATTTTTTTTTTTTTTTGCATTTATCTGAGGTCATCATTAGGTCCATCCTAGGGGGAAATATGTCTACATTTACCTTTTATTATTGGGTCTAAAAAGATGGAAAAGTGACAGATACTAAAACAAACCCAGTTTCAGAGAAGCACCCATTTACAAACTATCCTTTCATTAAAAAAATTGAGCAAAACATGAACAAATATGAGCAACATGAAATGTTTTAATATAAATCAGTGTAATTATACCAATATTCTGTTTTTTTTGTTTTTTTTTTGTATTTGTAGATCCACTGTGATCTGTAAATTGTAATGTATATACAGTATATATATATAATTCAAGTTTTTATTGGAGTTTTCACTTGGTACATGATAATCATACAATGTTGCTTAGTGTTAACAAACAGGGCTTTTATACGTAAATGAAAAGTATCAAAAATGCTACAAAGGAAGTTCTTAAAAAGAAAAAAAAGATAAATAGATAAATAAATGAAATTAAATTAAAAAAGTCAATTTACAGTATGAAACACTAGACACCTCTAGCATTTCATACTGTAAATTGACTTTTTTGACTTTAAAACAGAGAGAAAAGTTCGTATTTGTCCTTATTTCTATATTATTCTTCTTATTCTTATTTTACTGGTTCAGTTTAGTTTACTTTAGATCATATTGAAGCTGAACTCAACCCCTGCTCTTTCATAAAATCGATGTCTTCAGTGTAAACGTTTCCATGACGACGGTTTGTTTCTTCCAGTACGTGACCTTGAGGACCCGTTACAGCGAACTGATGACGCTGACCAGTCAATACATCAAGTTCATCACAGACACACAGCGCCGCCTGGAGGACGAGGAGGTTCGTGACAACAGGCCCAGGGTCCCAAACAAACCTCTACCTAAACCTAAACCTAACAATAACAATAACCTGAAGCTAACGAAATAATCCAACCGACGAACACACACACACACACACGGACCTGCCAATCACAACGCATGCATGCACGCACTGTTCTTTGTGTGAACTGAAACACACACACACCAAATATCAAATTAATGTACGGGTGACAACTGGTTCCTTTGCAATGCATGAAACATTGGCATGTTTTCTGTAGCGAATCCATCAGTTACAGATCGACATATCAGTATAAAACAGCATAAGGTATGACTTCTGGATGTGAGTGAATTCAATTAGAGGCATAAAAGTCACATAAATGAGTTCATATAGAAAAAAAGCTGACTCCGTACGGGTCTAAAAAACCTCTTTAACAGTATCATTCGTATATTTACTGTTTCATCTCCATCCGTTGTGTGCCGTCGTACAACCAGGGGTTCTTTCTTTCACTTCTATTTTCCTTCTTGCCACTTTATTGCTCTATTTAGTTGGTTTTTGTTAATTTTGCTGCTTATTTTCTTTTTATTTCTTCATTTTAGTTATATTTTTTATCCTCACAATATTTATTATTTTGTAATTTTTGTTCATTTCATTGATCACTTTGGCTGTTTTTGTTCATTTTGTTGATTATTTTATAATTTTTTTGCAATTTTTTTCATATTTTTTCACATTATTTATTATTTTGTAGGGGTTTGTTGTTCACTTTATTCATTACTTTGTTTATTTTTGTTCATTTTGTTGTGAATTTTCTTTTTATTTCTTCATTTAAGTTAATTTTTCTTCACATTATTTATTATTTTTTAATTTTCTTTATAATTTTTGTTCATTTTATTAATCACTTTGGCTGTTTTTGTTCATTTTGTTGATTATTTTATTATTTTTTGCAATTTTTTCCATATTTTTTCACATTATTTATTGTTTTGTAGGGTTTGTGTTTTTTTTGTTTGTTTTTTTTTTTCATTTTTGTTCATTGATCCAACTCCAACTCAACCAGTAGTGAATCAATGCCTATTAATACTAGTTTTTGTTCTTTTTCTTCACTTTTGTTCCATTTGTGGCTTATTTTGTTAATGTTATGTAATATTATGTTGATTTATTATTAATTTTTGTTCACTTTATTCATTACTTTGTTTATTTTTGTTCGTTTTGTTGCTTATTTTATTCAGCAGAAAACCTTTACAGTTCAGCCTATTTTACACAGTCTTCAAACCTTCCGTTTTTTTCCAAATTAACACACGTTTAAGGTCTGAACTTCTTTTCTAACCCTTATGTTTTGTTTCCTTGCTTCTCTTAACTGCTTGCCAGTGCTTTGCCATGATGAATGCTTCACTTGTTTGAACATTAAAGAGGTAAATTACTCAGTGTTTCAGGTTTTCCTACTGTTTTAACCTCCATCCCCTTCTGTCTCAGATGCTTTCCATGCCGTCTTTATTTTTTTATTCACTTTTTATTCCCATCATAGTTTTGCGCTTCCTCCCATTCGCTGTTCCTCTTATTAACATTCGAATCCACTCATTTCTGCTTTAACTTCCTGAAATTATACAATATAAAAGCTGCTAAACCTCTTATCTTTATCTTATCTTAGTCTTTCCTTTCTTTTCCATCTTGTGGCAAATAGTGATTTAAAGAACCCCCAGTGCATGGGATGGGTTTTCTAAGTGAATGGTGTGAATAATCCTCTTAACAAACATGTAATTCTGATTTGGAATAAAACTGTGTGTTGACTTTACATATTTGAAAGTAATATTCGTCCTGCCACTTAAATTGAAATTACTGAGAAAAAAACAAACATTTAAACCTATTTTTGCAACAGTGAATTTACCTGTTATTTAATTAAAGCTTTATAAAAATTCAGAATTTTTAATTTTTTTATTTATTTATTTATTTTTTTTTTTATCGATGCAGTTTTAGAACATTAGTTCAGTTTCGGCTACAGTTGCATGCCATATGATTTTCTTGCTGTGTTGTGAAGTGATTTTGTTTCCATACATTAATTGATACACCGCCGTCATCCATCTTCTCTTGAATTGTTTTTGACATTAATGATTGCATCGTGACTTTAACATCACTTTAATGAATGTGCATCTAATTTGCATCTAGTTATTGACCTTTGACCTGATCTTTGAGCTAACTTTTAACATTAACATTGCGAGGGTAATACCATACATTAAGTCGCTCTTAGTCCAGTGCGATTAAGCTGTGATTACTGCAGTAATTACAACTGTTCCACTTGGTTTTGAGCCAATTAATGTAAAGTGTTACCTTTTAACATGTCATGCTTGATTATAATCCTTTCTTTATAATTTGCTTCCACTAATGCAGAAAGCTGCAGAGAAACTCAAAGCGGAAGAACAGAAAAAAATGGCCGAGATGCAGGCTGAGTTAGACAAACAGAAGCAGTTAGCTGAAGCTCATGCCAAGGCCATTGCCAAAGCTGAGAAAGAAGCTCAAGCGCTGAAGCTCAGAATGCAGGAGGAAGTAAGCAGGAGAGAAGTTGCCGCTGTAGATGCAGAAAAGCAAAAGCAGAACGTCCAGTTGGAGCTTCACGAGCTCAAAAACCTGTCAGAGCAGCAGATCAAGGACAAAAGTCAGCAGGTCGACGAAGCTCTGCAAAGCCGTGCCAAGATTGAGGAGGAAATCCGCCTCATCAGGATTCAGCTCGAGATGACAGTGAAACAGAAATCCACTGCAGAATCTGAACTCAAGCAGCTCCGTGATAGAGCGGCTGAAGCTGAGAAGCTCAGAAAAGCTGCTCAGGAAGAGGCTGAGAAACTCCGCAAGCAAGTGAACGAAGAAACTCAGAAGAAGCGCGTGGCAGAAGACGAACTCAAACGCAAATCTGAGGCGGAGAAGGAAGCCGCGAAGCAAAAGCAAAAAGCTCTGGAGGACCTGGAGAGACTCAGGATGCAGGCTGAAGAGGCTGAAAGACAAGTGAAGCAGGCTGAGGTCGAAAAGGAAAGACAAATAAAAGTGGCCCATGCAGCAGCTCAGAAAAGCGCTGCCGCAGAGTTGCAGAGCAAACACATGTCCTTCGTTGAAAAGACTTCGAAGCTGGAGGCATCGCTCAAACAAGAGCACGGCGCCGTTCTTCAGCTGCAACAGGAAGCAGCTCGCCTCAAGAAGCAACAGGAGGAGGCCGAAAACGCCAAAGAAGAAGCAGAAAAAGAGCTGGAGAAATGGAGGCAAAAAGCCAATGAGGCTCTACGTCTGAGGCTCCAGGCAGAAGAAGAAGCTCATCAGAAGACCTTAGCACAGGAGGACGCCGAGAAACAGAAGGAGGACGCTGAACGCGAGGCTAAAAAGCGAGCCAAAGCTGAAGAGTCGGCCCTGAAGCAGAAGGAGATGGCCGAGAAAGAACTGGAGAGGCAGAGGAAGGTGGCTGAAAGCACCGCTCAGCAGAAACTCACCGCCGAACAGGAGCTGATTCGACTCAGGGCCGACTTTGACAACGCAGAACAGCAGAGATCCCTTCTAGAAGATGAACTTTACCGGCTGAAGAACGAAGTCATCGCCGCTGAACAACAGAGGAAGCAGCTCGAAGATGAACTTGCCAAAGTGAGAAGTGAAATGGACATCCTGATTCAGCTGAAGTCCAAGGCAGAAAAGGAGTCGATGTCAAACACAGAGAAGAGCAAACAGCTTCTTGAAGACAAAGCCGCCAAGATGAGAGATCTGGCTGAGGAGGCAAGTAAACTCAGAGCCATTGCTGAAGAAGCCAAACACCAGAGACAAGTCGCCGAAGAAGAAGCAGCTCGACAGAGAGCAGAAGCTGAAAGGATTCTCAAAGAAAAGCTGGCTGCGATCAGTGACGCTACTCGCTTGAAAACAGAGGCTGAAATAGCGCTGAAGGAGAAGGAGGCGGAAAATGAGAGACTGCGTCGACAAGCTGAAGACGAAGCCTACCAGAGGAAAGCTCTGGAAGATCAGGCCAATCAGCACAAACAGGAAATCGAAGAAAAGATCATCCTTCTCAAAAAATCCTCCGAAGCTGAAATGGAGAGACAAAAGGCAATGGTGGATGACACGCTCAAACAGAGGAGAATTGTTGAGGAAGAAATCAGAATCCTTAAGCTCAACTTTGAAAAGGCGTCTTCTGGAAAACTGGATCTAGAGCTCGAGCTTAACAAACTGAAAAACATCGCAGAGGAAACACAACAAAGCAAACTGAGAGCCGAGGAAGAGGCTGAAAGACTACGACAGCTCGCCCTGGAGGAAGAAAACCGACGAAGAGAAGCCGAGGAGAAGGTGAAGAAGATCGCTGCTGCAGAAGAAGAAGCTGCCAGGCAGCGAAAGGCAGCCGTGGAAGAACTTCAGCGCCTGAAAAAGAAAGCAGAAGAAGCCAGAAAACAGAAAGATGAAGCTGACAAAGAAGCTGAAAAACAAATTGTCGCAGCCCAGCAAGCAGCGCTGAAATGCAGTGCAGCCGAAGAACAAGTTCAGAGTGTCCTTGCTCAACAGAAGGAGGATGGTCTCATTCAGAAGAAGCTGAAGGAGGAGTTCGAGAAGGCCAAATTACTTGCCAAAAAAGCAGAGGCTGCAAAGGAAAAGGCTGAGAGGGAGGCCGCTCTCCTCCGACAACAAGCTGAAGAAGCTGAAAGACAAAGAGCAGCTGCCGAGAAA
Source organism: Sphaeramia orbicularis (assembly GCF_902148855.1). NCBI lineage: Eukaryota > Metazoa > Chordata > Actinopteri > Kurtiformes > Apogonidae > Sphaeramia > Sphaeramia orbicularis. The sequence goes on from NC_043972.1 coordinate 11,932,276, forward strand.
GAAGCTGCGAACCAAGCCAAAGCCCAGGAGGACGCCGAGAAGTTGAGGAAGGACGCCGAGTTTGAAGCCGCAAAACGAGCACAAGCAGAAGCTGGAGCACTGAAACAAAAGCAACAGGCCGACGCCGAAATGGCAAAGCACAAAAAACTGGCCGAGCAAACGCTGAAACAGAAGTTCCAAGTGGAGCAAGAACTCACAAAGGTCAAACTTAAGCTCGATGAAACCGACAAACAGAAGTCTCTCCTGGACGACGAACTTCAGCGGCTGAAGGACGAGGTCGACGACGCCGTCAAACAAAGGGCGCAGGTGGAGGAGGAGCTGTTCAAGGTCAAAGTCCAAATGGAGGAGCTCGTCAAACTGAAACTCCGAATCGAGGAGGAGAACCAGCGTCTCATTAAGAAAGACAAAGATAACACTCAGAAATTCCTCGCAGAAGAGGCCGCAAATATGAAAAAGCTTGCAGAAGACGCTGCTCGGCTTAGCGTGGAAGCACAAGAAGCTGCTCGACTGAGACAAATCGCAGAGGATGACCTCAATCAGCAGCGAGCGCTCGCAGAAAAAATGCTTAAAGAGAAAATGCAGGCCATACAAGAGGCATCTAGACTCAAAGCTGAAGCTGAGATGCTTCAGAGGCAGAAAGATTTGGCTCAAGAACAGGCTCAGAAGCTGCTGGAGGACAAACAACTGATGCAGCAGCGTCTGGAGGAGGAAACCGAGGAATACCAGAAATCACTGGAAGCTGAGAGGAAGCGACAACTGGAAATCATCGCTGAAGCCGAAAAACTCAAACTCCAGGTTTCTCAGCTCAGTGAAGCTCAGGCCAAAGCTGAAGAAGAAGCTAAAAAGTTCAAGAAACAGGCCGACACGATCGCTGCCCGCCTGCACGAAACCGAAATAGCCACCAAAGAAAAAATTACAGTCGTGGAAAAAATGGAAGTTGAAAGACTTAACACGAGCAAAGAAGCTGAGGATTTACGCAAAGCTATCGCAGACCTAGAGAACGAGAAGGCTAGACTGAAAAAGGACGCTGAAGAACTTCAAAATAAGTCTAAAGAGGTATTGTGTCAAAAATGGCATAACAGAGCAGCTTATGTCATTGTAAACACTTTCTGAGAACTAACTTCTTCTTCTTAAAATGACCTCTATCCCTTTTCCTTCACTAATCATGAACCATTTATTTAATTTCAATATTATTTCCATGTTTTTACACTGCACTGTGCTCATGCATATCGCATCCTGAATGTTTCTTCATATCCTGGAATGTTTTTCCCTCATTTTTAGACCTGCTCCATATTTCTTTCAGTTTCAGATGAGTCATAACCCATTTAAGGATCCGTGGTTGAGTTGATGTATCATATGCGATTATAATGTCTGGTACACAAGGATTAAAAATGATAAGAATATTCTGAGATTTACAGTAGTTTGGTATTTGTGTCTGGAAACCCCAGCTCTAACCAATATTAAAAACAGTTGTGAAAGACGATACAAAAACCTCTTATATTACTCTAATATACATCCAAAAATGTCCAATATGTCGACGAAACCCTTGAGTCCATCATATACCATACCAACTTTATTTACAAAGCACTTTAAGAACTTTACATCTAACCAAAGTGCTGTACACGAATCATAAAACAAGGGAATAAATAAGTAAAAAAAATAAGTAAAAAACAGAATTAATGACATTCTTGTGGTTCAAACACATTCTATACATGAAATCACACAGCTCAACAAACCAGCTGTATTTGTATCATGGATTTAATATTATTCATGGACAAGTCGTGAGGTTAAATCAAATTCCTTAAATCTATAATACGTCACATTTCCACAATAAAAAATAATAACTAGGCTTATGTTTTGTTCTTTCTAGACTTACTTACGTTATATCAAGTATTTCCAGCTCCATTTAAGTTCAGACAAATCCATAACATTTGGTCATTACATGCGTCTAGATACTAAAAATTAAACATCATGTGAATAAACTGTCCTGAAATAATGTCCAGGGTCTTCTTGGACCTCAGCTGTAGAAGGTAACTGGTGTTCAGATTGTTTTATAGTCAGTCATATTTTAGTATGAAGCCAAAACTGACTCCACTTTGTGCTGTTAAAGTTAAATTCAGTGCTCCAGTGTTTTAGTCAAAGGGGGCTTGGACCTCCACTCCAAAGTGAAGCCAAGTATCTTAGAGTGTAATACCACTAATGGCCACTAGAGGCTGGTTCCAGAAAGCCCTAGATGAGTTGATTTTAGCCTCAGAAAAATAAAATTCCATCATCCTCTACAACTAAATTATATCTGCTGTTAGACTTATCTGCTGTTAGACTTACATGGGTAATATAAACACTCATAAAAATATAAACACATGAATGGATGCATAGAATGTCAGTGTACTGTTAGCTACGTTTTATGAGATTTTAACTAGTGATAAAAATGGTGTTGTATTGTTTCTAGTTGATTAATATCAGACATTAAAGGTAGGGTAGGAGATCCTGGAAAAACGGTTTGAGCAAGCTGCATTTTAAAAATACATAATTCAAAAGTCCAAACCACTTTTCAGCCACGCCTCCAGAGTACCGGAACTCTCAATGCACAAACAATTTACCCACCCCCCCACCCCCATCTGTGGACCCATACGTATCTCTGAATTCAGGTCTGCAGATGCACCTGTTCATCAGAATATTAGATTAGAAGTTGGACTTTACACTTTCTTTGATACATGTTCTAACTAATCTCATGCTAGTAAGAACAGCTAATGTTAGGCTAGCAGCCCACTAAAGTTAGCTTTGAACGCTGTAAGCTGTGCATTTCACTATTATGTTTGTCGACAGAACAGCCCCAATTCATACTTATCTGGCTAACGTTACATTCCCTACTGATTTAAGTTAGTGACAAAATAGTGTGCCAGCAAACTTTCCATGCTAAGAAAGCTAATATAGCTAGCCAAGCTCTGGCTCCGTTTCCTGTACAAGTGCTCCAAGCCTCTGAGAACATGCGATTTGTTCATGGAGATTAGTACGAGATTGGACAGATGGCAGTAGAGTTTGATAGAAATATCACCATTTAATCATTTCAATAGGTCGGTTAAAAGGATTGGATGGTGTTTTTTCAGTCCTGTCCATTCCACAGGTAACCTAAATTGTTTTGTTTTTGTATTAGAGCATTTAATTAATTGGTTGTAATTGGGCTGTGAAGGGGATTTTAAGCAATATAGTAAAAAATGCTCCAGGAAAATAATCTCCTACTCTACTTTTAAAGCGGCATGTGACTTTCATCACAAATTTTATCTTCAAATGTGTCCAACCCCAGTCATATCGTAATTATTAGCACAGGAAGACTAATGGAGTAGAGATAATTAGGATATGACTGGGGCTGGACACATTGGAAGGATAAATTATGATGAAAGTCACACGCTGCTTTAATCATTGGAAACACATTAAATGACTAAATATTTTAAAGTTTACACCTAATAGCTCCATTCATCACTTCAGCTTCACTTGTTCTAAAAACTTTACCAGCCTAGATGCAGTTGCTCATGTAGGATTGGACAGTAGCTGTTTAGGGCGGGGCTTAGCAAAGGTATGTCACAGAAAGACTTACGGAGTTATCGCATTAATGTCGCTAGTGAGTTTATTTCAGTCAGTTTGCAATACTTCAGTATCTGTCCACATTAACGTGTCCAGTTTTAGTCCACGGTAACCACGGTAACCAGCAGAGTTTGTGTAATATGATGTTTTGCGGCTGCTGAAGAATTACCTCTATTTTAGAGTTACATTAGTGTGTAAAAACTGGATTTATTTATTCTAAAACTCTAATGGGACAGATTGGACCAGCACTGTCTCAGTAATGAATGAAAACACTGCAGCTGTAATGGATCATAAAAAAAAATAAAAATAAAAAAAAAAATTCACTCAATGTAGATGTTGTTGAAATATTGTAATAATGTTCATTTAAATCAGATACAACACAGGTGTCAAACATGCGGCCCAGGGGCCAAATCCAGCCCACCAAAGGGTCCAATCCAGCCCGCAGGATGAATTTGTGAAATGCAAAAATTACACTGACGATATTAACAATCAGTGGTGTCAAACTCATTTTGATTCAGGTTCCATATAAAGACATATACAGTCCAATTACATTTCAGTGGGTCAGACCAGTAAAATATTGTCATAAAAACCTAAAATTACATGAAAATACTTACATTACCAAACTATACTTTTACAAAAACGTGAATAACCTGAACAAATATGAACAATGGAAATGTCTTAAGAAAAGTAAATTCAATTTTACCAATATTCAGCCTGTTACTAAATGTTTTGTGAGATTGTAATGCACATGTGTAAACGATAAACTGATAAACCAAGGCAGAATATTATTAAACTTAAATTTTTTTTTCTTAAGACAATTTAAATTGTTCATGTTATTCAGATTTTTAAGGAAACTTTGTAGATGTAAACCTGATCATAATAGAATTTTACTTTTTTACTGTTATTATTTTATTGGTCCGGCCCACTTGAGATCAAATTGGGCTGAATGTGGAACTGAACTAAAATGAGTTTGACACCCCTGAGATACAACAGCAAAAAGCCATCTCACACAACAATTCAAACTCGTGGTTCTAACTCATAAAGTCATTATTTGATCTTCTGAACAGATTATCCAGCCCTGGTCTCATTTCTTGCAGTTGGACCTCTATAAATGTTCCTTGTTTAAGTTATTCTTTAAGTTATTACTCCAAGTATGTTCGCCTGTCAATCAGACTTTCAAAACTTCAGTTTAGGGAATTCAATTTTATCTCTCAAAATTACAGAAACTCAAATATCGAAAATTTTATAAATTACACTAAAAAGGCCATGAATTGACTTTCAGTTTCCCATTTTACCCCGTCATGCTCACACATGACCCCTGACTTCTGCAGCTTTACTCCTTTGTCCAAATATGGTCTCTTCAGCACATCTTGAAGGCCAAATTAGAAGCTCGTGGCTTTAAAATGAAGCTCATACACAAACAGGTGCATAAACTGTCAATGGATCTAAAGAATCGTACTAAAGCTTTTTAAATGACCCCATACAAAAAAAAACTGTGGGAAATAACATGAATATATTATTGAATTTATCTAATTATGTTGTAGAAATACACATTATATTTAACTGGCAGGAACATTATTGGACACCAAGGGTTTATCTACCTTTGTTTCGTTAACTTCACTGCCGGTCAGTATCAGAGACCTTCATTGTACTTTAATGGACGTCAGTTTTTTAGTTTAGGAAATGTGATACGTGGCTAATGTGACTAAAAGTATAATATTTTACTTCTACTTCATCAGATTTTCATCAGCGATGGTGATGATCATTACAAATCCCATGATCCGACATCTCTTAACGACTACTATGTATTTTATTGTGTTGAATGACTGACCCCCATGATGTAAACTACATAGAGTGCATCTAAATCTCAATGCAAATGTTTTAGCATCAGTATTAGGGATTTACTACAGGTTGTAATTATTATTAGTTAATTTATCAAGAAAAATAAGTTCCTTATACATACCCTTGTTTTGCTCTGTGCAAAACTAGACATTATTATTGAATAAATAAGTAGATAAAGCTGACTAGACAATGTTGGCATAAAAAATAAACTATTATCACTCTAATAAACACAGTGGACGAGTAAAGAAAATAGTGCAAATATAAACAATATTCTTCTAACTACATAGAAACAGACACATAATTCATCAAAGGGTTTTCGTCATATGCATAAGCATAGTGCAATGTATAAATGATGTTGTTACAGTTAAAACCAAACAGAAAACACATCAATACATCATTATGAGACAATGAAGTTACTAATTTGATTTTTCTCTTTTTTTCTGTCAGATGGCTGATGCACAGCAGAAACAAATAGAGCATGAAAAGACAATGCTCCAGCAGACATTCCTGACAGAGAAGGAGATGCTGTTAAAGAAGGAGAAGCTCATTGAAGATGAGAAAAAGAAGCTGGAGAGTCAGTTCGAAGAGGAGGTCAAAAAGGCTAAAGCCCTGAAAGATGAACAAGAGCGTCAGAGGCAGCAAATGGAGGCGGAGAAGAAGAAACTCCAGGCTACGATGGACGCAGCCCTCAACAAGCAGAAAGAGGCCGAACAGGAGATGCTCAACAAGCAGAAGGAAATGCAGGAGCTGGAGAGGAAGAGGTTAGAGCAGGAGAGAGTTCTAGCAGAAGAGAATCAGAAACTCCGTGAGAAACTGCAACAGCTTGAGGAAGCTAAGAAAGAACAGCCTGAGATCATCCACGTAACCACAGTTCACACCACCCAGAAGGTCCTCAACGGTCAAAGTATAGATTCAGTCGATGGGATGGAAAAGAAACCGGATCCAATGGCCTTTGAAGGCATCAGAGAACAGGTTCCTGCAACCAGACTTCATGACCTCGGTCTTTTGCCCAAAAAGGACTTCGACAAGCTAAAAAATGGTCAAACCACTGTGCAAGAGCTTGGGGAGACTGAGAAGCTGAAGAAAATTCTCAAAGGAAAGAACGCCATTGCTGGTATTTTGAGCCCATCTAATCAAAAAATGTCAATCTATGAAGCATCAAAACAGAAGAAGATCACACCAGGCACAGCAATGATCCTGCTCGAAGCCCAGGCAGCCACTGGTTACATTTTGGATCCCATCAAGAACCAGAAACTGTCTGTGAATGAGGCCGTCAAAGAAGGCGTGATCGGCCCTGAGCTGCACAACAAAATGCTTTCAGCTGAGAGGGCGGTCACTGGCTACAAAGATCCATACACTGGAGGCAAGATATCAGTGTTTGAAGGTATGAAGAAGGGTCTGATTGAACACGATCAAGCCATCCGAATCCTTGAGGCTCAGCTTGCAACTGGTGGCATCGTTGATCCCATCAACAGCCACCGGGTCCCCAATGAAACCGCCTTCAAACAGGGACAGTACGATGCAGAGATGAGCAAAATCATAGAGAAGCCCACAGATGACACTAAGGGATATTTCGACCCGAGCACTCAGGAACCTTTGACATACTCTGAACTAATGTCAAGATGCAAAACTGACCCTGACACCGGCCTCCTACTCCTGCCAATCACAGATAAAGCTGCTCAGTGTTCAAGCATTTACACAGAAGAAGAGACCAAAGATGTCTTCAGCAAAACAACTGTGTCTGTACCATTTGGAAGGTTCAAGGGGAAGACTGTAACAATCTGGGAAATAATCAACTCTGAGTACTTTACTGAAGATCAGAAGAAAGATCTCCTTCGCCAGTACAAAACCGGCAAAATTACTATTGAAAAAATTATTAAGATTGTGATTACTGTTGCAGAGGAGAAAGAGAAGAAGAATGAAATCACCTTTGAAGGTCTGAGAGCACCAGTCCCAGCTACTGATCTCCTGGAATCCAAGGTCATTGATAAAGACCTTTACAACAAACTGCACAAGGGCAATAAGACAGTCAAAGAGGTGTCAGAGATGGAGCCGGTCCACAAAGCACTGAAGGGCTCCAACAACATTGCAGGAGTTTTAATCGAGTCGTCCAAAGAGCCAATGTCATTCTATCAAGCCATGAAGAAGGATATGATGAGGCCAGGACCTGCTTTGAATATGCTTGAAGCCCAAGCAGGAACAGGTTATGTTGTCGACCCCATTAACAATAAGAAGTACACTGTCGATGAAGCCGTCAAAGCAGGCATTGTCGGTCCGGAGCTGCATGAAAAACTTCTGTCTGCAGAGAGAGCTGTGACTGGTTACAGAGATCCTTACACTGGAAAGACTGTATCTCTGTTCCAGGCAATGAAGAAAGATCTAATACCAAAAGAACAAGGAATTCGACTGCTTGATGCTCAGCTGGCCACTGGTGGCATCATTGATCCAGTAAAGAGTCACCGTGTTCCTCATGATGTGGCCTGCAAGAGAAATTACTTTGATGATGAAATGAAGCAGCTCTTAAACAATCCCACCGATGAAACTAAATGCTTCTTCGACCCTAACATGAAAGAAAATGTCACCTATGCCCAGCTCCTCCCCAGATGTATAACTGATGACAAAACTGGCCTTCAGCTTCTGCCTCTTTCTGACGAAGCGATCAATGCTAAAGAAGAGCCAGCATTCACTGAGGCCCAGACAAAAGAGGCCATGACTCAGGCAACAGTGGAACTCAACTCTGGACCATTTAAGGGCAGGAAGATGACAATCTGGGAGATAATTAATTCCGAATATCTCACTGAAGCACAAAGGCAGGATCTCCTCAGACAGTTTATGTCTGGAAAGATCACAATCGAAAAGATAATCAAAATTGTCATTACAGTCGTTGATGAGAAGGAGGCCAAGAAGCAGGAACAGTCCAGCTTTAAGGGACTCAGAGCTCCTGTTCCAGCAAGTTCTCTTCATGACTCTAAAATCATTGACAAATCAACCTTTGACCTCCTGCAACAATGCAAAGTGACACCTAAACAAGTCAGTGAGAATCCCAGCATCAGTAAATACCTACAGGGCTCTGACAGCATCGCAGGCATTTACCTTGAGCCAACAAAAGAGAATATGAGCATTTATCAGGCAATGAAGAAGAAGCTCCTCAGACACAACACGGGTCTTGCACTCCTTGAGGCTCAGGCTGCCACTGGGTTCATTGTAGATCCAGTGAAGAACCAGTGCCTGTCAGTAGACGAAGCAGTGAAATCTGGACTTGTTGGCCCTGAACTCCATGAAAAACTCCTCTCTGCAGAAAAGGCTGTCACTGGATATAAAGATCCATTCACTGGCAGCAAAATCTCCCTTTTTGAAGCAATGCAGAAAGATCTGATTTTGAAGGAGCAAGCCTTGCCAATGCTAGAGGCACAGATGGTCAGTGGAGGAATCATTGACCCTGTGAACAGCCACCGTGTCCCAACTGATGTTGCATATCAGAAGAATATTTTCAGCAAAGAAACTGCCACTGCTCTGTCTGAACCATCTGATGATAACAAGGTGTTCTCAGACCCTGAATCTGATGAGAACGTGACCTACAGACAGCTGAAACAAAGGTGCCAAAGAGATCCTCAAACCGGCCTGTACATGCTGCCACTGTCCAAACCCCAGGCTCCAACAATTGTGGAGAAGACATACCTCTACACTGAAGAACAAACCCAGAGTGAACTGGCCAACACCCAGATTGACATTCCAATTGAGGGTCTTGCTGATAAATCAATGAACCTCTGGGATATAATGAACTCCAATTTGCTTCCAGAGCGGGAGAGGCAGAAGCTCCTGGATGAATACCGCTCTGGAAACATCACCAAAGAGCGTATGATAATCATTATCATCGAGATCATGGAACAGAGAGAGATCATCAGAAATGAGAATCCAATGTCATATCAGACAATTCGCAGGAGGATAACCATCGAGGAGCTGTACAATGCCCGCATCATTGACCTGGAGACGTACAACCTCCTTAAACAAGGGAAGAGGGACATCCGAGACATAATGGAGATGACCAGTGTGAAACAGTATCTCTACGGTACAGGCTGCGTAGCTGGAATCACAACTGACTCCACCTCCAAGATGAGCATTTACCAAGCAATGAAGCGAGATTTCATTAAACCTGAACTTGCCCTCAGCCTCCTGGAAGCACAAGCTGCTACAGGATTCATCATTGATCCTGTAAAGAATGAGTCACTCACTGTTGATGAAGCTGTCCGTAAGGGTGTGGTTGGTCCTGAGATCCATGATAAACTCCTGTCAGCTGAAAGAGCCGTTACAGGATACAAAGATCCATACAGTGGCAAAGTCATCTCTCTTTTCCAGGCCATGAAAAAGGATCTGGTTCCAGAGGATTATGCCCTTAAAATGTTGGAGGCACAAACTGCCACTGGAGGTATTATCGACCCTGAATTCCAGTTCCATCTTCCAGCAGATGTTGCAATGCAAAGAGGTTACATCAATAAGGAAACCAATGAGAGACTGAGCGATGATGTTAAAGGATTTGTTGATCCCGTCACTGAAGAGAAGCTGTCATATGCTCAGTTACTAAAGAGATGCAAGTTCGAGGGTGGGTTACGCCTCCTTTCTCTGGGAGACAAGAGGCTGATGTTCAAGGGTCTGAGGAAGCAGATTACCATGGAAGAGCTGATCCGCTCCCAAATCATTGACCAGCAGACTGTCACCGAACTGAATGAAGGTCTGTTGTCAGTAGAGGAGGTTAGCACTAGGCTGTCCAGGTACCTTGAAGGTACAAGCTGTATTGCTGGTGTCTTTTTAGAGTCTTCAAAAGAACGTCTGTCAATTTACCAGGCCATGAAGAAGAACATGATCAGGCCGGGCACAGCATTCGAACTCCTGGAGGCTCAAGCAGCCACGGGTTATGTCATCGATCCGATCAAAAACCTCAAACTGACTGTCAACGAAGCAGTGAGGATGGGAATCGTTGGCCCAGAATTCAAAGACAAGCTTCTGTCTGCTGAGCGAGCAGTGACAGGTTACAGAGATCCTTACTCAGGAAAGACCATCTCCCTGTTCCAAGCCATGAAGAAAGGGCTCATTCTGAAAGATCATGGCATCCGTCTGCTGGAAGCCCAGATCGCCACAGGAGGTATCATCGATCCAGAGGAAAGTCACCGTCTGCCAGTTGAAGTCGCCTACAAACGTGGCTTCTTTGATGAGGAAATGAATGAGATCCTGACTGACCCATCTGATGACACTAAAGGGTTCTTTGATCCCAACACTGAGGAGAACCTGACATACCTCCAGCTCATGGAGAGATGCATCACTGACCCTGACACTGGCCTGGTCCTGCTGCTACTGAAAGAGAAAAAGCGCGAAAGAAAGACATCGTCTAAATCTTCTGTTCGCAAACGCAGAGTTGTCATCGTAGACCCAGAGACAGGAAAGGAAATGACTGTGTACGAGGCCTACAGGAAGGGACTCATTGACCACCAGACCTACCTGGAACTGGCTGAGCAGGAGTGTGAATGGGAGGAAATCACCATGACCTCCTCTGACGGTACTGTCAAATCTATAATCATCGACAGAAGGTCAGGACGGCAGTATGACGTCGACGACGCTCTCTCACGTGGCCTCATCGACCAGAATGCTCTGGATACGTACAGATCTGGAAACCTGTCCATCACTGAATTCGCTGACATGCTATCTGGAAACATGGGAGGCTTCCGTTCCCGATCATCCTCCTTTGGTTCCACCACTGGTTCCACCTCCTCCTATCCCATGAGCCCCATCCCATCCATCAAACCTCCTGCAGTCATATGGAACGACCCGTCAGAGGTGACCTGCCCCATCGCTGGAATACTGGACATAGACACTCTGGAAAAGGTGTCAATCACCGAGGCCATGCACAGAAACCTGGTGGACAACATCACCGGACAAAGACTCCTGGAAGCCCAAGCCTGCACCGGTGGAATAATTGACCCCTCAAGCGGGGAGAGATTCTCAGTCGCTGAAGCAACAGAAAAGGGTCTCGTGGATAAAATCATGGTTGATCGTTTGAACCTGGCTCAGAAAGCTTACAATGGATTTGAAGACCCCAGAACTAAAGTCAAAATGTCTGCATCCCAGGCTCTGAAGAAGGGTTGGCTGTATTATGAAGCAGGCCAGCGCTTCCTTGAGGTCCAGTATCTGACCGGTGGACTCATCGAACCTGACATCGAGGGTCGAGTAACACTAGATGAATCCATCAGGAAGGGCACGATCGACGCCCGAACAGCCCAGAAACTTAGGGATGTCAGCGCTTACTCCAAATATCTAACATGTCCAAAAACCAAGCTCAAAATCTCCTTCAAAGACGCCATGGACAGAAGCATGATCGAGGAAGGATCCAGCCTCAGGCTCCTGGAGGCGTCGTCACAGTCCAGCAAAGGCCTGTACAGCCCCTACAATGTCAGCGGGTCCGGGTCAGCCTACGGTTCCCGGAGCGGGTCCAGGACCGGATCCAGATCAGGTTCGAGGAGGGGCAGCTTCGACGCCGGCACCGGCTTCAGCATGAACTTCTCCTCGTCCTCCTTCACCTCATCTTCAACCAGCTACAGCCGTCGATTCTGATCAGACCTTTTTCTGTCTTTAACATGATGAAAAAACAAACAAAAAAAAAAAAACAGCCCAAATATTAAACGTTAAACCCAACATTTACTAATGCACTTTACAGCTGCATTTCTAACAGGAAACAGAGTTACAGTAACTAAAACCGTATAATTTATTTATTCTACCCAGCATGTGTCACAGTAGAAAAGACATAGAATATTGCATTTTTCATATTTATCAGATGTCGAAACATGTGCCTCATAAACTGAGACAAAACCAAGAATTTGCTATTCTTTTATAAGAGAAAAAGCATGAATTTTCTGCAGTTTTATAAGTAATAGTTTCCATTTTACACCTGTTAAAGAGTTCTGAAACTAATATATACTATATATAAAATGTCCAAGAAATTTGTAGTATTCCTCTCCTCCTTTACAATATCAGTTCTATTTTTTATCTTTTTTGACATAACTACTTGAGATACTGTACATCAACATAGTTTTAATGTTTTAACAGATTTTCCGATACATAGATGCCTTCAACTCTCTGAATGTTTGTATAGATTCTGGACAGATTCTGTCGATGCTGATGTTAGATGTTTCCTGGATAAACGACAAAATGAGACACTAAGGATTAAAAAAAAACACTGAAACAAGAATTAAAATGGAACCTAGTTTTCTGTATTTTCATGATGTGCCTGTTTATATTCAGTGGACTTTTGCATCTTTTGGTTTGGTTACACCGTCGGTTCACACACTCCCGACTTTCACCTTCAACCAAGTGTTCCTGATAAAACCCAAGATGGTGTCGGAGTCCATGCTGCTCCGTTACAGACCTGCCTCCTGTTATTTTAGTTCTTGTAAGTTCAAAGTTTTCTTTTTGTTTTATTTTAACCCTTTGAAACTGTTTGTGTCATATTTGCTACACCAGGTTCTGAGACTTTTATTTTATCAACAAGATCAATACTTTCTTTAAAAACTTGTTGTATGTGACCTGATATGTGTTTTCTGCCCCCTGGTGGATTATCAACCCACTGCAGCCGTTGGAAAGGCTTTTTTTTTTTTTTCCTTTTCAGTGTGGCCGCTAACATTAAATCATCCAACATACATTTAATTTCCAAAAGTTACAAGAAGAGCATTTATATTGTTATTGGGTTGTAAAATATTTTCATTATGGTGCCATTCAAGGGAAATGAAAAGGCCCTAACAGGTTTTATGTTAAAAAAACACAACAAAACTACAAAATGTTTTTTTTTTTGTTTTGTTTTGTTTTTTTTAGCTGTCTTTATTGGAAGCAATTTCACAGGCAGCAGTATGACAGTGCATTTTTCTTTTTATCCCTCCGACCATCCCACCCTACCCGAAAGAAGACAATTTTTAATGTAAATCCAATTACATGTGATCAGTACAGAATAGATACAACAGTTGACTAATTAAGAAAAATAAGTAGCTAAAATAACACAGAAAGAAAAATAACAATAATAACAAAATTAAAAAAAAAACAGGGAAAAAAAAGAAAGAAAAATATATATTTTCAAAATGTTACTGGTAAAATGTATTTTTGTATCCAAATTTAACATTGTGAGTAAAAACTTGCCAAAAATGCCCAATGTATCAAATGTGATACGAAAAATATATCATAAACAAAATTATACAGTATTTTTTTATTAATTAAAATATTATTAAAAGGCCTAATAAACATTTCAATTCCTAAAACTTAGAATGTTGTGGCTAGTTTTTGTGGGCCAGGTTTTTCAGGGTTAATCGTATTTTTGTTCCTTTTTTTGTTTGTTTGTTTGTTTTTATTAACTAGCTAAAAGTAGTTAAAACTAGCTAAGATTAAATAGAAGGAGAAAAGATTTAAATAATAAAAAAATGTTTAAATAAAGGGAAAAAGAAAGAAAGAAAGGAAAAACAGAAAGATATCTATTTTCAAAATGTTTGTGGTAAAAAAAAAATTTTTGTATCTAAATTTAACGTGAGCAAAAAGTTGCCAAAAACACCCAATGTATCGAATGTGATATGAAAAATATATCATAAACAAAATGATACGGCATTTTTTTTTTATTATTATTATGTTAAAAGGCCTAATAAACATTTCAGTTCCTAAAAATCTGAATGCTGTTAGTTTTAGTGGGTGAGGTTTTTCTGGGTTAATCGTATCTTTGTTCGTTTTATTATTATTATTACTATTATTATTATTATTATTATTATTATTATTATTATTAATAATAATAATAATAATAATAACAACAAGCTAAATATAATAGAAAGAAAAAATAAAAATAATAAAAAATGAAAAAAAGAAAGATATATTTTCAAAATGTTCGTGGTAAAGTGTTTTTTTTAATCTAAATTTAACGTTGTGAGCTAAAAGTCACCAAAGATGCCCAATGTATCGAATGTGATACGAAAAATATATCATAAACAAAATGATACAGCAATTTTTTATTATTATTATTATTATTATTATTATTATTATTATTATTATTATTATTATTATTAATATTATGTTAAAAGGCCTAATAAACATTTCAATTCCTAAAAATTAGAATGTTGTGGTTAGTTTGAATGGGTCAGGTTTTTCAGGGTTAACCGTATCTTTGTTGTTTCTTTGTGGCTGACTCCTCTTCTGGTCTAAACTCTGTAACGTTCACTGACCATTGCTTCTTCTCGTTGTTTCCAGTCGTCGCAGTCTTTCAGAATCCAGACGTTAAGGACAGACTCTGAAGCCACCGGCGCTCCCCACCCTCTGGACGTGGATGCGTTTGCGGGTCCTCGTCGTCCAAACGCAGTCGCTCAGGTACGACCTTTGACCCGTTCGTCCTCAGATCGCACATCCCGCTTCGTCCAGACTTATTTTGGCAGTTTTCGTTTCATTTCTTTCTTTCCGTCACTGCATTGTATGATTTCTTTTCCTTTTCATTCATAGTGGTTTTCTTTCGTTTCTAGATCTGTCCTTTGTTCCGTTGCTCGTCATATTTGAGGAGATTCAGGCTGAGGCCGAGGCGCCATCTTGGGAAACATCTAGAAACACTTTACATCAATGTTTTTCATACATTATTCACAGGATTTACTTCATTTATCTGATGTTCCAACTCCACCAAAGTCCTGGAGTCCACTGAGTATATTTGATGGTGTTTTTATTGTAAACGGATCCAAACCAAAGTGCTCATAAATAGACATATCTGATGCATCACCATCCTGCTTGAATGTATGTATTATATCGAATAAAACCATTTCATTAGACTTTTAACACATTTTACTTTAATGAACCCAAACCCGCTTGAAGCTTTATGTTCTCCATTATGTCTGTTTTGCATCTCTAGTGTTTTACTTCTGTAAATCTTTTTATTTTGTTCATGTTTTCATAATGTTTTTTTTTTTTTTTTTTGATATATTCTGAATTTTGCTTTGCATGTTTTACTAACGTTCCGATTACAAAGGATATTTGGGAAAACAGTGTAAAATAAAGACAAGTGCCTTTGGAAAAATGTGCTGTTTAGCAGATTAGAAAAATATATGAAATCACAAACTAACTGGTTGGTTTTGCTTGAGGTTCAGATTGAGGTTTAAAGATACTGTATGGTGAGGTGGTTCTGTTTTTGTTCTGAACATAACACTATATTGTAAATAAATATACTCTGAAGAGAACCTGTTGTGTTTGATACGTGGAAACCAGTGGATGAACAACTGTTTTAGTGAAGTTGCAGAAGCACAAATCAAAACTAGAAGCTCTGATCAGGATTTAAATGACTGTTTTTAATCGTCCTGTGGTTAAAAAAAAAAAAAAAACATTGTGGAAAGTTGACATTATTTATATATTATTATGTTATTATGTTGCTGGTCCAGTCCACTTCAGACCAAATTTGGCTGAATGTATAACCTGAAAAAAATGAGTTTAACACCCCTGTTACACTGAAAAAAAAAAATCAAAATCTGACCAAGTGTATTTTTCTCATTTCTAGTCCAAATATCTCATCACACTTAAAATCAGACAGAATCACCTAAAGAGGAACTTTTCAGTGAGTTATAAGAACTGATTTATAGACAATAGATCTGGAAAATCTGATTTCAAGAAATCTTACCAAGATAATTTTCACTTGTTCTATTGGCAGATTTTTTTGCTTTAATTAAGCAAAAAAAAAAAATTAGCAGTTAATTGAATTAGCAGAAAAAAAAATCTGTAATTAAGCAAATAAAAAAAAAACTTGAATTAAGCAGAAAAAAAACTTGAATTAAGCAAAAAAACAAAACAAAACTGGAATTAAACAAATAAAAAAGCTGGAATTTAGCAAAAACAAAACAAAAAAAAAGTTAAATTAAGCAAAAAAAAAAATCTTAAATCAAGCAAAAAAAATCTTGAATTAAAACAATCTTGAATTAAGCAAAAAAAAAAAAATCTTAAATTAAGGAAAAAAAATCTTGAATTAAGCAAAAAAAAAAAAAAAAAAAAAAACTTGAATTATGCAAAAGAAAAAAAAATCTTGAGTTAAGCAAAAAAATCTTAAATTAAGCAAAAATAAATAAATAAATAAATAAATAAATCTTGAATTAAGCAAAAAAAAAAAAAAATTGAATTATGCAACAAAAATCTGCCAGTGGAACAAGTGGAAATTGGTAACATTTGTTGAAATCACATTTTCCAGATCTATTGTCTATAAATCACTTCTTATATTTCTTATATTTATTCATTATTTCAGTGATTTTGTCTGATTTTAAGTGTGATGAGATATTTGGACAGGGTTTGGTTCCTAGTGGACAATAACACTAAAATGTCCACATGGGGGCGGTGTCAGACTGCTCTGGACTTGAATCAATAGAAAATCAAAAGGTGAAGAAGGTGAAACCTGAGGCTGGAAAACCAAAGCCCTGCTGATGTTCTAACTCCAGAACAGACTGTGGTGGAAGCAGACTGGACCTGAGCTTCTACAGGTCAGTGTTTCTCAC
This sequence comes from Sphaeramia orbicularis, assembly GCF_902148855.1. Lineage (NCBI taxonomy): Eukaryota > Metazoa > Chordata > Actinopteri > Kurtiformes > Apogonidae > Sphaeramia > Sphaeramia orbicularis. The sequence continues at coordinate 11,949,228 of NC_043972.1, forward strand.
TTTAACTGTGGGTTATTGTAGGTTTTGTTCATTTATGATGCACTGGATTATTTCAGTTTTTCTAAAATGAACCACAGTGTAAAGCAGGGGGGTCAAACATGTGGTCCGTGGGCTAAAACCAGCCCACTAAAGGTTCCAATCCTGCCCATGGGATACATTTACAAAGTACAAACCTTAGACTGAAGATATTAACGTTCAAAGGTGTTCAACTGATTTTATTTCAGGGACCACATTCAGACTAAGTGTAACTTCAAGTGAAATAATATCCTATTTACCGATTGTATAATGACGCCAAATTTTCTTCTTGGTTTAATTTGACAAAAATATGACGTTACGTCTGTAAATAATGACAACTTCAGATTTTTCTTTGTTTAGTGCAAAAAATAACATTACATTATGAAAATATTTACTCTAACAATAAAATTGTGAATAATCTAAACAAATACGAACAACCTGAAATGTGTAAAGAAAATAAAGTGCAATTTTAATTATATTCTGCCTGTTTTTAAATGTTTTGTTCATTTACAGACCTGATCCATAATGCACATGTAGAAGTAAGTCCAGGCATAATAATGTTAAAATTGCACTATTTTTCTTGACATATTACATTTTTTAAAACTTTATTCTCATCTTTTTTGTTTGGTATGACAAAGTATTAGGGCCACATAAGAGTATAAAACACTTGTTACTATGAGAATAAAGTTGTAAAATATCAAGATAAAACCTGTAGTTTTATGAGAATAAAGTCGGCTACAAAAAGAGTCATAATTTTACAAGAATGAAGTCATAGTTTTAAAATAACTCATAATTTAACAAAATAATGTCGAACTTTTATTAGATTAAAGTCGTCATATTTCGAAAATAAAGCCATAATTTTATGAGAATAGCGTCGTAGTTTAAAAACAGGCGGAAAACATATCATAATTGCAACTGGAACATTCTGTGAGGTTCTACTTTCATTTGGGGTTTATGCACAAAGGCCAAATACTGAGCCTATTAGCCCCGCCCACCAAACGCTGAGCCTGTTAGCCCCGCCTACCAAATACAGAGTCTATTAGCCCCGCCCACCATTAGCATTAGTCATCTGCTCCAACAGAAGTGAAAGCTGATGTTCCACTTGTTGTGTTCGCTGTAACTGGAAACTCTGTCATTAACAAGGGTTAAGGCTTATGCTTTATAAATTAGGACTTTTTATCGCACTATTGAGAATTTATTTTCAAAATATGCCGACTTTCATCTCATTAAAGTACGACATTATTTTCATTAAATTATGAGGTTTTTTTTAAAGTACGACTTCATTCTCACAATATTTTGACTTTATTCTTGAAATATTATGACTTTAATAAAAGTATGACATTATTTTCATTAAATATTGAGTTGTTTTTTTTTTTAACTATGGCTTTATTCTCATAATATTTTGGCTTTATTGCCAAAATATTACGACTTACGACATTATTTTTGTTAAATTATGAGTTTTTTTAAAAGTACAACTTTATTCTTATAATATTTTGGCTTTATTCCCGAAATATTACAACTTTAATAATAAAGTATGACATTGTTTTTGTTAAGTTATGAGTTTTTTTTTTTAAAGTACAACTTTATTCTCATAATATTTAGTCTTTATTCTTGAAATATTGCAATTTAATAAAAGTACGACATTATTTTCGTAAATTATGATTTTTTTTTTTTTTTAAAGAATGACTATTCTCATAATATTTTGTCTTTATTCTTGAAATATTATGACTTTATTCTGGTAAAATTATGACTCTTTTTGTATTTGACTTTATTCTCATATAATTACAGGTTTTTTTCTCAATATTTTATGACTTTATTCTCGTAGTGATTAGTGTTTTCATTTTCTTATGTGGCCCTAATACACTGTCGTAGTTTGGATATTTTGTAAATGTAAATATTTTCATAATTTGATGTTATTTTTTTTGGCATTAAAACACAGACACGTGTGCAGTTATCATTCTTTGGAGGCTTTTCTGTTATTATTTGATCGGTTCGACTCACTGGAGATCTCTTTTTTTTTTTTTTTAACACATATCTTTATTAAGGTTTTAACACATTACATATATTTTCTGACATGAATTGATAATATTGTGTGTAGAGCTGAAACGATTAATCGATTAGGTGCTTGAAGCGAATGCAAAAATTCATGATTCAATTAATCGACTCGAACTGATTGAAGGGAAATATTCTTTTGCAGTTTTCCTGAATTGAAGCTTCTTTGTGCGTCACAATAAGCGTCCCTGTGAAACACAACAGTGGAACCGATGTTTAACAGCAGAGAAATGAAGGAAACAAAGCTTTGATTCAGGAGAATTGTGGTTGAATGATTTTGGTTTGGCTCACTTTGAGTCGATTAATCGGTTGCAGCTCTAATTGTGTGGGTCTTCCTTGAACATAAATCCCCAACACTGGAGTTCATATTGGTCTGAATGTGGAACCTGAAAGAATGGGTTCGACTCCTGTGGTCAGAGGTTTCTGGGCCGAGTCCAACCAGTCCAATGAAAGCTAACTGTTGTGAAGGTTAGCGCCCCATGCTACATCCATCCATAATCTGCTCTGTTTGTCAACACCAGCCGCTGGGTTTGATGGAAGAGCCTGTCAACACCAGTAATACCTCCCAGAATTCCTCGCTCAGCTCCCTGGACTACTCTGAGCTCACGCTGTCGCTTCCAGCCATCCCACCATCAGAGCCCAGAGGCACAAAAGTGAGTGTTTCAGTCAACGGAGTGGGTTTATGAAGCTGCACATGTTTCCCATCACTGGTCTGGGATCAGTTTGTGTCAGATTCAGATTCTGTATTTGTCATTTAAACATTAGATGAACAGCAAAAACTAAATTGCATTGTATCTGTGTCAATAAAACACATGATAAAACACTGATAAACAGCAGAAACAGATATGTAAATATTCATAAACGGGTTTTTCCATGAAACTGGGTTTATTTTAGTATCTGTCACTTTTCCATCTTTTTAGACCCAATAATAAAAGGTAAATGTAGACATATTTACCCCCAGGATGGACCTAATGATGACCTCAGAGAAATGCAAAACAATTATCCCTTTGGTCTGAGCCATCCCATAATTAATGAATTTTTAATCAAATATTGGGTCCAAAAATAGGACCCAAATATGGACATTAAATCTCCTTAGATGTCAGTGCATTAGAAGTGTAAACATAAAGTAACATTATTTAATTAAACAGTGTTAAATAATAACAAATAAAATATAAACAAAAAAGAAAAACAAAAATATACCTCCACAATATCTGCATTTGAATAAATACCTAAAAATATTGATTCAGTAGTTTTTAATATCAATATAGTATCATGAAATTAAATATTGCAATATATTGCAGAACTGATGTTTTCTTACACCCCTACACAAGACATAAAAAAAAAAGAGTAGTGTGTAATGTTCGTGTCCTTTTGAACGTGTTACATGCAGATCTTTGTATTTAAAAAAAATTTAAAAATGTGCTTTATCTGAAAAATAGTTCCTCTTTTATCTCAGTAAGTATTTATTTTTTAAAATAGACCCAAAGTGTTTCCAAACCTGCTTCATAACAGTCGTCTACATCTGGTTTGAATTTTTAGCCCCATGTCCTGTTTTTAGGACCAGTGTCAGAGAAGAACCCATACATATATATATATATACTGTATATAAAATGCACATACCAGGTCTGTGTTGCCTTTTATTTTATGTCGCTGTATTGAACTGAGTTTGGTACAAATATTGCTCATTGTCTCTGAGATCCATTTAGTAATTTGTATTTTTCTTAGTTGTTTGTTTGTTTGTGTTTCTTACAGGATAAAGGATCAGAGACACCTGGATCACATGACCTCAGATCAGGGTAAACTGAGACTCTTGGGATGTTTTTGTATCAAGAAAAAGAGGAAAATCTAAAGTTCAGAATCAGAACATCCAGAATCAGACTGTAACACAATGTAAATCTGATACAAGAGTTGGATTTTATAACCATTTACACACATTAACCCTTAAAGACCCAAACGTCCACCTTTAACCTAAACCATCTACTGATCTAAACTGTTTAATTCCTGTTGATCCAATAATCCTATCAATACATGGAAATAATTGGTGTAGATTGCAGTTCTTAATCTTTTCATGGTCATCAGATATGACTCATTTGGACGTTCAGAGGCTCCGTAGTGACCATGGAAACACCGTCATCTTCTACAACATTGATTGAGATCAATGACGGTGGAGAAAATGAACAAAAATGAATTAACTAAAAACCCTACAAATTAAATAATATGAAAAAAATGGGCAAAGAAAATTTACTAAAACATTTTTTTAAAAAGTATAAGACAAGCAGCAAAAAAGAAGAGGCAAGTAATTCATAAAATGAACAGAACTTAATTGGAAAAAGCACAAAATAATTTGGAATATTAACAAAATAAGCCACAAACTGAACAAAATTGAAAAAAAAAAAGAAATAAATAAAATGGGCAACAAAACATCATTTCTACAACATTGATTCACCAGTAAAACCCATGGAGTTGGATCAATAACAGTCGATAAAATGGGAAAAAATGAATATAAATGAATAAAAAAAAACCTACAAATGAAATAATATGGAAAAAATAAGCAAAGAAAATTGACTAAAATAAAGAAAAAAAGAAAAAAATAAGACAAGCAGCAAAAAGTGGCAAAGTGAACGGAAATTAATAAGAAATCAACAAAATAGTGTTTAATATTACAAAATAAGCCACAAACTGAACAAAATTGAAGAAAAAAGAATAAAATGGGCAACAACCCATGAAGGTTGATCAATGACAATAATATTCCTCAACTTTAATCAGAGCTTTAATGAACATCAACATGATCAGTGAATTAAATATAGGAAAATACATGATTTACACAGAAAAAAACAACAAATAAAGACAATAATCTTAAAATAAATGGTGGAAAAAGTCCTTTGGGAACTGTCCAAAAGTACCACTGGGTCTTTATGGGTTAAAAATTAACGACTTGTTTCCAATGTGTCAGAGTCATTAGATTCTGGGAAACGTCTGATTATTTGGGTCGAACATGCATAGAACCAGATTAAACAGGAGTCACAGAGTTCAGCCAACAGACGGTTCATGGTGACAGTTGGTGGATTGTGAAGTGGAACGTCTGAATTCAACCACACAAAAACACAAAACCACGGAGGAGGCATGAGTCGTAACGGAACACCGAGTAAAAGTGAGTGATCCATAGAAACAGGATGAGTCCAGTTCCAGTTCAGAGCAGAACATGGACTAATGAGACGCCCAGGAGGGTCCGGTTCTGTTGACTGGACAGGATCAGGAGGGTCCGGTTCTGTGTACTAAACAGAATCAGGAGGGTGCGGTTCTGTTGACTGGACAGGATCAGGAGGGTCCGGTTCTGTGTACTAAACAGGATCAGGAGGGTGCGGTTCTGTTGACTGGACAGGATCAGGAGGGTCCGGTTCTGTTGACTGGACAGGATCAGCTGTTTCTGCTCATGGGGAAAACCACCACTGGACCCTCTAATACGAGGGGGGGGTATCTGAACTGGACCGGATCAGTACAATAATAACATAATAACCTATAAATAAGGACAACCATGAATGTTTATCTTTGTTTTAGTGAAAAAAAACAGAACATTAAACTATGAAAATATTTATATTTACAAACAATCCAAACAAAAAAACATGTAAATAACCTGAAAAAAAAAGACATTTCTGTAGATAAATTAGTGTAATTTTAATACTATTATGCCTCATCTTCATTTATTATCATTTATTCATGTACAGTATAGATCTACAAAGGCATCAAACCTGTAGTATCAGAATGTTGTTAAAACTGCACTTAATTTTCTTTGATATTTCAGGTTCATATTTGTTCAGGTTATTCACATTTTATTGTTAGAGGACAGTTTGTCAATAATATTTTCATAATTTAATGGGGGGGGGGGGTTGTACTAAAATAAAGAGGAAAAAATTAGATTTTTTTTATTTGTATTTGTTTTCACAAGAAGACAATTTGGAGTCATTTTCTGTCAGCTATTATTTTAGATTAGATTAAATCAGATTACATTACATTAGACTATATTATTTTATATTATATTAGAATAGATTATTTTAGATTAGATTAGATTATTTTAGATTAGATTAGATTAGATTAGATTATTTTAGATTAGATTAGATTAGATTATTTTAGATTAGGTTATTTTAGATTAGATTAGATTAGATTATTTTAGATTAGATTAGGCTAGGTTAGGTTATTTTAGATTAGATTAGAATAGATTAGATTATTTTAGATTAGGTTATTTTAGATTAGATTAGGCTAGGTTAGGTTATTTTAGATTAGATTAGATTAGATTAGATTAGATTAGAGCACAAACACTGAATATTCACACGAGAAACCCCAGAAGAAAAAAAACCTTATTTATAAAAAAAACAGTAGTGAAAAAATTGCCATTGCACATTTGGAAAGTACCAGAAACAAGTGGTAAAGTAGTAGTAGTAGCAGTAATAATAATAATAATAATAATCATCATCATCATCATCATCATATGGTCATATGGTCCCAGAGAGGGTTCCCTTTAGATCCTAACTGGGCTCTATGTGACCCCTGAACGTGTTTCACCCCCTTAACCGTCAGTATCTTCAGTGTAATTTTTGTACTCTATAAATTCATCCTGCGGGCCACAGTGGAACCTTAGGCGGTCCGGTTCTGGCCCGCGGGCCGCATGTTTGACCCCCAAGGTCTAATATGGTCTGTTTGTGATCCAGGAAGGACATGGAGGAGCTGAGCCAATGGCAGAGGGAGTTCAGAGGTCAGATCCAAGCGCTGAGGGAGTGGCTGACAACCATGGAGATGAAGCTTCCTCCTGCTCCTCCTGCTCCTCCAGATCCTCCTCCTGCTGCTGCTGCTCCTCCTCCTCCTCTGGACCCCAGGGTCAGTGTTTCAAACCTGTCAGTCCACACTTTATTTCACCACAGCTTTATTTTTATGTATGTTTTGGTCAGTCATCATCCTCATGTCATGCACTGTCACACACAAACAGAATTAAAATAATCCTGAAGTTTTCCAAGACGATAAAAACGTGCAAAAATATGTCACTTTGCACCACAGACTTGTCAAAATCTGGATATACATGAAGAAGAATAGAAGAAAGTATAACAAAAAGAATATACGGATATGAAAGTGGTATAAGAGTATTACAATACAAGATAAAAGCAAGGGAATCAAAAACTATAAACACTGAAAAAGAATAAAACAGACTGAATAGAAGCTTTATTCAACATAATGTAGCTTTAAAATCCAGATATGCAGACATTAAAACGGTTGGTAAATAAAATACATCTTTATTAGTTCAACAATGAGGAAATGTCCAGTGTTAATGCAGCAAAAAAATAGAAAAATATTAACAGTTAAGAGTGACAAAAATAAAAATGGTAAGAAAAAAAGATGAGAGTAAGAGAATTAAGTCATAAAAATGTGAAAATCTGTGAGTTTTATCCATTTTATCCATAAAATGAACAAAAAGGAATAAAAAAAAACCCTACAAAATAATAAACAAAGTGAAAAAATTTTACATTAAGCAAAAAATTACCCAAAGTAAAAAAAAGAGAATCAAATAAGCAACAAAATGAACAAAAAGAGAAAAAGTAATAAGTAAAGTGAGCAAAAATGAATAATTAATAAACAAAATAATAAGTAACATGAACAAAATAAGCCACAAATGGAACAAAATTGAAGAAAAAATTTAAGAAAATGAACAAAAACAAGTATTAACAGGCATTGATTCACTAGTATAACCCATGGAGCTGAATCAATGAACAAAATGAATTAAAAAAAAAAAACTACAAAATAATAAATAATGTGGAAAAAATATGGAAAAGAATGATGAAAAATAATAAAATAAGCAATAAAATGAACGAAAACAGCCAAAATGATCAATAAAATGTACAAAAATGATTAAAAAAAATTACAAACTGATAAATAATGTGAGAAAAAATAAGATAAAAAAATTACTAAAATGAAGAAATAAAAAGAAAATAAGAAAATGAACAAAACCAGCCAAATTGATCAATAAAATTAACAAAAATTAATAAGAAGTCAACAAAATAATAAGTAACATGAACAAAATAAGCCACAAATGGAAGAAAAATATGAAGAAAAAAAAAAAAAAAGCAAAATACCATAAGTAGAAGCTGTATAGAACATATGGAATACAATAGGAGGAGGAGACTGATGCATGATGGGAGTAAATGAATAAAAAATTGGAGGTTAATTAAACTTAACACAGAATGACAGTGAAAACCCAGTAGAGTCCTGGTGGAGGTTGGACCTGGTACCGAGGTGGTCCTCATCCACTCAGGCAGGGGCTGTTCTTCAGGCCACAGGGGGACGGGGGGGGGGGGGGGGGGGGGGTTCCATTGTGGCCGGTCTGCTGAAGTGCTCACCACGGAGGCCCTCTGCACACATGAACGAACACAGTGAAAGGATGTTAGAATCAGATGGGAGGAAGAGGCAAGAGGGCAGAAAAAAGAAAAAAGAAAAGCCGGATCCGTATTTAGATCTGGAAACAGAGGTATTTACTGGAAACAACTGTAGACAGCGGAATTTACACAGAGATGGATCCGATTTAGACACACAAATAACAGTAAAGATGAATTATTTGATTTAATTTGATGAGTTTAACCTTTTAAAACCCAAACATCCACCAAAGACCATAAACCACAGGTGTCAAACATGTGGCCCGGGGGCCAAATCTGGCCCGCCAAAGGGTCTAATCTGGCCCTCGGGACGAATTTGTGAAATGCAAAAATTACACTAAAATATTAACAATCCTTTCAGTTCAGGTTCCACATTCAGACCAATTCAATCTCAAGTGGGCAGGACCAGTAAAATATAATCATAATAACATATAAATAATGACAACTTCAAATGTTTCTCTTTGTAAATGTAAATATTTTCATGTATTTACACTAAAACAAAGTATAATTTTGCAAAAAATGGGAATAACCTGACATGTCTTAAGAGAAGTAAGTACAATTTTAACAATACTGTGTCTGTTACTCAATGTTTTGTGTGTATTTGTAGATCCACTGTGATCTGTAGTTATAATGTACATGTGGAAATGATAAACTGAGGCAGAATATTGTTAAAATTAAACTTATTTTTTCAGTTTGTTCAAGTTATTCACATCTTTTGAAAGGATAGTTTGTAGATGTAAACCTTTTCATAACGTAAATTAACGATTTTCGCTCTAAAACATAGAGAAAAGTTTGGAGTTGTCATTATTTATAGGTTATTAAGTCATTATATTACTGGTCTGGCCCGCTTGAGATCAAATTGGGCTAAATATGGCCCCGAACCAAAATGAGTTTGACACCCCTGCCATAAACCATTGACTGATCTAAACTGTTTAATGCCTGTTGATCCACTAAAACTATCAATACATGTCAATAATTGGTGTAAAATACAACAAATATAAGCTGAAATTGAACTAAACTGTATAATATCTGAATAATTCGGGATTTACTTTGTTAGAAGGCTTGAAAACGTTAAAATCAGTGCCATATTTAAATTTTTTTTCATAACATGTCTTCATTTCACAAATATTAACCTTTCATTTAGCATCAGATATTCAGCAGTTAAAGAAATAAAATAAATGATCATCCACCTTAAACCTAAACCATCTACTGATCTAAACTGTTTAATCCCTGTTGATCCATTAATCCTATCAATACATGGAAATAAATGAGGTAAAGGAAATAAAACACATTTAAATACAATGACTGCAACTGTCTGATACAGTCTGATCGGTTCAAATATAGACGATAAAACAGTAAATGAGTAAATAAAGTACATGAATAAACAACAAATATAGGAAAAAATAAAACTAAACTGAATAACTTCCGGTTTTAATTTATCAGGAGGCTTAAAAACTTCAAAATCAGTGTCATATTTGCATTTGTTTGTTGTCATTTGTCTTGACTTTTTTAGTTTTTGATCCTTCTTTATTAATGTTAACTTATAAAAACATAAATATTCACCTTTAACCTAAACCATCTACTGATTTAAACTATTTAATACCTGTTGATGCACTAATCTTATCAATACATGTGAATAATTGGTGTAAAATACAGTTCTTCATCTTTCCATGGTCATCAGATATGACCATATTTGGACGTTCAGAGGCTCCATAGTTACCGTGGAAACACTGTCATCTTCTATAACATTGATTCACCAGTAAAACCCATGGAGTTGGATCAATGACAGTGGATGGAAATGAACAGAAGTAAATTAAAAACGTACAAAATAATAAATAATGTGGGAAAAATAAGCCCCCCCCCCAAAAAAAAAAACTGAAATAAATTTTTTTTTTAAAAATTTAAAAAAGAAAGAAAGAATAAATTAAGCAACAAAATCAACAAAAAAAGCCAAAATAATGAGTAAAATGAACAACAATGAATAATAAACAAACAATTCAAAAAGTAATATTAACATAAGCCACAAACTGAACAAAATTGAAGAGAAAAAGAAAAATGTACTAAAACAAGTATTGACAAGCACTGATTCACCAGTAAAACCCATGGAGTTGTGGATAAAAGTGATAAAATGAACAGAAATAGATTAAAAACCTGCAAAATAGTAAAACTGTGGAAAAAAAAAAAGTTGAAAATGGACTAAAATTAAGTAAGAAAGAATTAAAATAAGCAACAAAATTAACTAAAACAGCCCAAGTGATCACAAAAATGAATAAAAACCTGGAAAAAAGCAAATAATGTGGGGAAAAAAGCAAAGCAATTGCTAAACATTAAAAGAAATAATAGAATAAGCAACAAAATGAACAAAAAGAGCCAAAGTAATGAATAGAATGAACAAAAATTAATAATAAATTGACAAAATAATAAGTAATATTAACAAAATAAGCCACAAATGGAACAAAATTGAAAAAAAAAGAAAATGAACGAAAACTAGTATTAACAAGCATTGATTCACCAATAAAACCCATGGAGTTGGATCAATGACAGTGGATAAAACTAACAAAAATGAATAAAAAAACTACAAAATAATAAATAGTGTGGAAAAAATATAGGGAAAAAATACAAAAAAGAAAAAAAACAAAAATGATTTTTTAAAAATTACAAAATGATTAATAATGTGAGAAAAAATTAGCTAAAAAAACTGACTGAATGAAGAAATAAAAAGAAAATAAGCAACAAAACCAGCCAAATTTATCAATAAAATTATCAAAAATGAATAATAAATCAACAAAATAATATGTAACACAAACAGAATAAGGCAAAAACTGAACAAAAACAAATAAATTTCCATAAAAATAAGAGTTGGATCAATGACAGTGGACAGACACACTGGGTTTATGTTCAGTTATTGATGCATTTACTTCATTTTTTTCTGTTTCTGAGCTTTAAAGAACATCTACATGATCAGTGAATAAATATAAAATACATGATTTACACTCAAAAAACATGAAATACAAAGGAAAATATTATAATAAATGGTGATAAATCATTAAAGAAAAGTTAGATATAGAAAATAATTCATTTGGGAACTGCTATAAAAGCAACACTAGGTCTTTATAGGTTAAATAACACAAAAATACACAGGTGTTTAAACGTATCTTATGTTAAATGTGTAAATATTTGCATTAATTCTTATATTAAATGTAAAATGTAATAATACAGCAGCAGCGTCCTGTAGGAAAAACAGACATTCTATGCAAATAAAACCCTTAAATATACTCAGTGAAGATGTCAGGGGATAAATGGACAGGTTTAATGTTTAAGAAATGAGATGAAAGTTTATTGATCCAACAGGGAAATTAATTGATTGATGCAGCAACAGGAGAAAATACAAAAAAACGTGGAAACAAAAACAAAGAATAAAACAAATAATATTAATAATAAAACTATGAGCTTTTGACATATTTACAAAAGAAAAAAAAATACTGAAAAATAATTTAAAAAAAAAAAAGAAAGAAATAAAAAAATAAATAAATAGATAAATAAATAAAAATAAGAATAATTAAAGAAATAAAATCCAAAAAATTAATAAAAATAAAATAAAATAAAAATGAAAAAAAATCACATGTGTCATTGGTTGATTTACAAAAGATGGAAAAAACAAACAATAAAACAAATAATATTAGTAATAAAACTCTGAGCTTTAGATATATTTACATAAGAAAAATAAATAAATAAATAAATAAAATAGTTAAAAATAAATAAAGTACATAAATAAATAAATAAAAATGAACTTTGAAAAATAAATAAAACAAAAATAAAATAAAAATAAATAATAAGTAAAATTTTAAGAAATAAAAAAAATACAAAAAAAAAAAAAAAAAAAAATCCCATGTGTCATTGGTTGATTTATTGGTGTCTACGGTTCATTAAAGTGTGTTTGGGTCTTCTTTCGTGATCATTCAAACCTTTAATGGATCATGTTGTTAAAAAGAACCGAGACATGAAATCCGATTGGCTGTTGAACCCTGTGACCCCTGAAGGACCCGCCCACCAGCCACACTAACCAGTCCCCATGCGTGTTCTACATTTACTGACTCCACCTGACATCTGACATCCAGCGGTGTGTCTTGGGTGGGGGGGTGGAAGGTGTTGGTTTGGGCTTTAGGTCGACTCCCCCGGTGACATAAGGGGGCGTGGCCTCATCTCCACTGTCCAACCACAGAGCTTTGTCATGGAAATGCTGCTCGTCTGCTTGTGGTCTGGGCCACAGGGACTCGTTAAGTTCCAGGCTGAATGAGGACATCTCAGCCCCCCCCCCCACAGACGCCCCACACACACACACACACACACACACATATATGATCCACAGGAGACACACACACACCTGCTCCTCAACACCAGGCGTGTGTCGACACATCACACACTGTTTTTCCCACGGACGCAGAGATGCTTAAACAGGACGAACATGAATATAATCAGACGGAAAATAGGACACAGGAGGGTGAACCATGAAGTTAACCCTTCCATGTCTGAGTGTCTGGACCCCAGACTCCAACACAAATGGGTCAAATTCCCCTGCGTTAAAGTCAATGTGTTTTTAGGACACTTTTGGAATTTATTTCATGTTAAAAATAATCATTTGTATTACATTTTGGTCCAAAAAAGAATGAGTTCATTTTTGCAATTTTTTGGAGGGATTTTTTTCATTTGTTAACTATATATATATATATATATATATATATATATATATATATATATATATATATATATATAAAAGCAAAGTATATATACTATATAATATACAATATTGTCACTGTCAGGTGTAAACCTCATAAGTCCAGTTTTGTCCTAAAATTATTCTACTGGTCAGTCTTCACGTCAGCCTGATGGTTTAGAAATATTTAACCAATATAAGTGTTGAAAAAGGCTTGTGACTCCATCTCTTAACTCTATTCGTTCATTTAAAATATACATCACTTTTCCAGTTTCCTGAAAAAACATTTTAGACAAAAGAGGTTTCCACCCGACAGCGATGATATATGATATTTATAGTTGAGGTGTCAAACTCATTTTCTTTCAGGTTCCACATTCAGCCCAATTTGAGCTAAAATGGGCTGGACCAGTAAAAGAATGACACCGTAACCCATAAATAAGGACAAATGCAAATTTAACTTTTTTTTTAGTGCAAAAAAAATTAATACAATTCTAAAAATATTTACATTTACAAACTGTCTAAACAATAATGCTGTGAATAACATGAAAAAACTGAAATTTCTTAAGAAAAATAAGTACAATTTCAACAATAATGTAATCTTTTTTTTTTTTTTTTTACATTAAACCAAGAAGAATATTTGGAGTCATAATTTATTATAATGCTGTTATTTTACTGTGGATCATGTTGTTCTGTTTGTGGAACCTGAACCAGCTCAACATCCTTGACTGTTCATGTCTTCAGTGTAATATTTGCACTTTGGGCCACATTAGAACCTTTGGCCGGCTGGTTTTGGCTCACGGGCCACATGTTTGACACCCCTGATATGTAGTATTAAAGTATACAACAGCAATAGAACAATGTCAACATCCGATTAGTTAGAGAGAGAGAGAGAGAGAGAGAGAGAGAGAGAGAGAGAGAGAGAGAGAGAGAGAGAAAGAGACAGAGAGAGCGCCTCATTTGGTTTAATGTTCAATGAATGAAGGTTCAGATGTAATTCTATTGTAAATAAATGTAGGTCATTTTAACCCATCTATGGAAGCTTCAGGTAACAATACAAAACTATAATTACATAAAATCTATCAAAGTGAACAAAAAAAGGTAATGTTATAATGGCAATAACATGTTTTTTGAGGAATACCTGGAAAATGAAATAATTACAACTTTGTATTATAAAAACATTAAAATAAAACAACCTCATTGGGTCACTTTGACCCATTTATGGACGCTTGGTTTAGTAAAACAAAAACTACAATTTCATAAAATCTATAAAAAATAACTTAATAATTTTAATGTCATGATGTCAATAACATGTTTTTGAGGAACACCTTAAATATGAAATAATACCAACTTTTCATTACAGAGATATTACAATAAAACAACCTCATTTTTGACCCACTTATGCATCTAAGGTTTAAAGGATGAAGCTTTAGTTTGTAGAATATGTTTAAATTAGAAACACCATAATAAGGATAAAATATTCATCCTTAGGTTCCAGCTGGTTTCCTTTGGGAGGACGATGGTACAGACGAGGACGTTCATTAACATGTAGAGATAAAATAATTAGGTCAGAGGTTATTTGACAAATCAATTAAAAAAAAAAATCAAATGTAAATGTTTCAGTTATTGTTGGTGATTGTATCAGACAGTCACAAAACAGCACCTACAGAAACATCTGCACAACAGCCACAGGATAATGGATTCATCCTCCACTCCTTCCATCATATTTGTCATTTTTCATCTTTCCTTTCCTGTCTGTTCTATTCCTTTACCTCATTCCTCTCATCCACCCTCACATGCACAGCCTGAAATGTCCCTAAAATGTCTCTGAATCTAAATATAAAGTGAATAATAAGAAAAAAAGAATCTCTGTATTTTTACCATGTAAAAATATATGACTTTGCACCAGTCTTGTCAAAATCTAGACGTGCATGCACAGAAATGCAAGAAAAATATTAACAAGAAGAAGATACAACTATAAAACTGGTAAGAAATAAAGATAAGAGCATCAAAATACAAAATAAGAGCCAGGAAATCAAAAAGTGTAAACACTGAAAAACAACAAAATAGACTAAATAGAAGCTTTATTCAATATAATATGGCTTTAAAATCTAGATATACACACATAAAAATGTTTGTTAAAGTGAAATAAACCTTTATTAGTTCTACAATGAGGAAAAGTCAGAAAAGAAATTTTTTTTTTAAATATTTATAGTAAAGTGATATGAAAAATGAAACTGCTGGTATGAAAAAAACTGCTGGTAAATTAAAAAAAAAAAAAAAAAAAAAAACAAAACTGCTTGTAAATTAGTAGAAAAACTGCTATTCAAAAAAAAAAACTGCTGACAAAGAAAAAAAAATGCTGGTAAATTTTTTAAAAAGCTGGTAAATAAAAAAAAAAAAATGCTGGTACACTAAAAACCACTAGTAAATATAAATGTTACAAAATTTGCTGGTAAATAATAGTAAAAACAAAAATGCTGTTAAAAAATGCTAGTAATTTTTTAAAATTGCTGGTTAATTTAAAAAAAATGCTAGTAAATAATACAACATTGCTGGGAAATAAAAATAAAAACTGCTGTTAAATTAAAAAATTCAAACCTATCATAACAGTCCAGTGTTAAAATTCTGAGTCATTAACATATAAACGTGATCCACATTAGATTTGTTCTGTTTTCTTGACTTCTTAAGCTTTCTTTTTCATATCACGTCACTGAGTCAAACTGCCGTCCGTCCAACCGGGTCAAGGTCAGAAGTCCCCCCCCCCCCCCCCCCGCCTTCTGTACACAGACCCCCTCTGTCTTAAATGTCTGTTTCCCGGTCGTTGGCGGCAGATGCTGCATCTTAAACAAACCCTGAACACACATGGTCCAAACAGTCTGAACGGGGTCAGAGGTCACCACCAGTTATCCCCTTTCTGACAGTCAGTAAACACAACACGGCCGTCAGACCACCAGATGACCCAGGGTGCCTGAAGGGCCCATGACTGACAGGGGCCCCAGAAAATAGGACCAAAATAGAATGATCGGCATGTGTCACCAAAAGAGAGGGACAAGTGTGTCACAAAGTCAAAATGAACATATTTGGTTCTTTAGTTTAGTTTAGCTTACTTTAGTTTAGTTTTTGGTAAAAATACAATAAAATCCACTCATCCTGAACCCGTTTACATCGCACTAAAACTCTGATCAATATCTGATCTGTGGAGTTTTCTGGTTATTGTTGATCATAAATCTGTGTTTGATTAAACTGACAGTGGGATTCCTCAGGGCACCGTCTCAGGCCCCATCATTTATATATTTACATTAATGTATTTTCAGATGTAGGTCAGTAATCAGTAATCTGATTATAGCAGTAATCTGATTATAATCAATCAGATCAACACCTGGATTTGTCCCAATACTCTGATGACTTCATGCTTGTATACAGGTTCATCTGATTTTTTTAGTTCTTTTACATCTGAACATGTAAAAAAAAAAAGGAAAGAAAGAAATCTGAAGTGATGTAGTCAAGTACATACTTCGGAATAAATCCAACAATGGACCAGAACATGTAAACCATTATGATATTTCTGAAGTGCATGTAAACACATCAGATCTGATTATTAACAGTTATTGGATTTTTATGGTCATGTAAATAAAGAAGGACAAAAATAAATAAATAAATAAATCATAAAAAATATTAATACAATGTCAAAGATGTTGCACCTCTGTTATGAATCTTTCAAAAAATTGTAAAATCTTTTGTAAGTAGAATATGGATATTCTGATTATATTGGTTTATTATATTGATTATATGATTATATTCTGTTTGAAATTATTACTGTCAACGTACAAAGTAT
This sequence comes from Sphaeramia orbicularis, assembly GCF_902148855.1. NCBI lineage: Eukaryota > Metazoa > Chordata > Actinopteri > Kurtiformes > Apogonidae > Sphaeramia > Sphaeramia orbicularis. Next base: position 11,966,260 of record NC_043972.1, read on the forward strand.
TTAGTTCCAGAGGTGCATGATTCTTTAATGTCATAGAACATTGGTTAAGATGAACAGACTTACAACTTATTGGATCGATAGTTTAGTTTTATTTCGCGCACATAAAATCATCAGAAAGCAAAGAACAATCCAACACAGACAAACAACATTTTCGGTGCTCAAAAAGGAGTTGGAGGAAGTATAACTGATAGACTCCGCCCCCTTTCTACAAACTTATAATTAATTGATTCAGCTTCCTTTGCTTTGCTTTTTTTTTTTTTTTAATTAATTATTATTATTATTATTATTTTTATTTTTTTTTACATTTTTACAATAACACAACACATCCATTCACTTACACTTTTTAGTCCCCTCACACACAGATTTGCATAATCAACCTTTTTAATATAAACTATAATAATTAAATGCACTTTTATTGTTTATCACAAATATAATCATTAATAAATATGATGACATATCCTAATCATGATAGTCTGTGTTAATTTATTAACTACAAATAGGAAATACACAATAATATCTTATTGTATGCATTCTTTTATATTATAACTAGATATTCACTTATTCAGATAATGTTCTATATTTTATTATTACAGTTTAATTACTCATCCTTTTGAATACCCAAACTGAAGACGACATTTTAAAGTTTTGATCCAGATTATTCCAAAGACGTAAAATGAAGTAAAAGATGGCATAAACATTTTAAAAAAACACACAAAATAGAATTAAAAAAAGACACATATAATAGAATAAAAAAACACATAAAACAGAAATTAAATTAAAAACAGAGCACACACACATTTAAAATACAAATAGAAAACAGAGCAAAGTGCAGATAATAGTAATACTACTAATTAAATAAATAAACATAGAAGAGGAGGAGACATAACTGAATTCTAATCAGATTATTGTTACATTACAGTAATTATTGTGTTAAAGAGGCATAAAATATAAGTTTGTTCTTCTTTGTTCATACTTTGTGGCATTTGCTGACATTTAAAAGCAGATTTTCTTTTTCTGTGTCTCTTTCTTGATTTTGTGAATGAAATATTATTTTTTCCACGGGGCCCAAATCCCTCGTGGCCCCTCTGTTCATAAACCCACCGCTCAGATAGAATACGATGGGATTATATCACAGTTAATTAAGTGTTTTTTTTTCGGAGTGTGTCCAATTGATTTCTGTCTTGTGTCTCTTTAGATCATGCGTTCCATCAGAGTTTGTTCCTTCACACACTATTTCAGGGTTCATGTGGACGTGTGGCCTCTTCCTTTATTTCCTGCGTCTGTAAATCCTGTGTTTCTGAGTCGATGCGGTCGAACTCTTTGGTCTCCTTCGTGGTTCAATCCAGTTTCCAGGATCCGGGTAAAGCTGGTCCAGAACCCTCGGGCCTTTCATGCGTTGTGTTCCTGTGATAAATGACAGTGTGCAGGTTGAATGGTGCTTCTGCTTTGACCCTCAACACAGACCCTCTTTTCTCCCATTCTCATCAGGAGGCTAATTACCATGTTCTGTGGAGGAGCCATTGAGCTCTTATTTAATCTGAGGCTCAGATGGAAGAGGAGGAGGAAAACAAGCCTGGAAAATGAAGCCTTTTTTTCTCAGGTCGTCCTCTACATCAGATCGGATTTAGGCTCCGTTTGCAGCTCATTTGGAATCGCAGTCATTTGGAAATTCACCACAGATTTAAGAAAGAGGAGCCTTTTTTTGGTGAATTCTGAGTCTGGAATAAACAAATTTCTCTTTTTCCTCTAGTACATTCCTACAAATATTACAATATTCAACCTCCTGAGACCCAAGAAAGTACAAGGTTTGGCTTTTTTAAAATCCAAATTTTTTTTTTTTTTTTTCAGAACAGAGTACACAGGTATTCAGTTGTTACAGCCAAGTTGTATGAATAGATGCGTGTCGTCATCTTAGCACATTAAGACAGAGAAGAGTAATACTAAAGACAAATAAAATAGAAAGTAAACAAAAACCAAAATAATCCCCACTCACTGCCAGCGAGCTTTCGAGTATCGGTATTAGCCTGTCACAACAACTTACTTTGCCGTCCACACTGAATGAACAAGAATTTAAGATAAGTTTAAAAGTATAAAATGGAAAAAGAATAGTTTAATAGTTTAAATTATAATCAAAACAAAGTGGCATTTAAAAAATGGCTTGCAAGAGAAAAAGAGCATAAAAAATATTGTGTAAACTATCAGAAGTAAATGGTATACTGCATGTGCAAAACTGGTGAGATAAACAGTATGATATATATATATATATATATATATATATATATATATACACACACACACACACACACACACACACACTCTACCGGTCAAAAGTTTAGAACACCCCAATTTTTCCAGTTTTGTATTGAAATTCAAGCAGTTCAAGTCCAATGAACAGCTTGAATGGTACAAAGGTAAATGGTGAACTGCCAGAGGTTAAAAAAAAAAAAAAAAGGTAAGGTTAAACAAAACTGAAAAATAATGTACATTTCAGAATTACACAAAAAGGTGAACATGAAATGGGTTAACAACTTAAAGCAGTTCTGCAGCAATGGAAGTTGATCAAGCCTTGAAAGTTGGTGCTACCAGTTCCTCCAGGTGTCCCAACGTTTTTGAATTCCTTCCAACCCCCTCTGTCTGCATAAAAGTAGTGTTGGAACACACTTTGGTACCATACCGTTGTGAGCATTATTTGAACAGTATTGTACTGCAGAAAGTAGTGTGTTACTATAAAAATGGAAAAGAGGAAAAGGCAATTAACGAGAGAAGAGAGACAGACCATCATAACACTTGAAAATGTAGGTCTTTCCTACAGAGAAATTGCCAAGAAAGTCCAGGTGTCAGTAAGTCCAGTTTCCTTCACCATCCAAAGGCACTCAGAAACTGAGGGAAATGCTGACAGGAAGAGGTCTGGCAGAGCCAAAGACACAACAGAATCAGAAGACAAGTTTATGACAGTCAACAGCTGGAGTGAGAGGAGACTGACAGGACAACAGCTTCAAGCACAGCTCAGTAGTGGTCATAGTAAGCAAGTCTGAGTTTCAACTGTGAAGAGAAGACTTCCAGTTGCAGGTTTGATGGGTCGGGTTGCAGCAAGAAAGCCACTGAGACTTCAGAATAAGAAAAAGAGGCTTGGCTGGGCCATGAAACACCACCAGTGGACTACTGAAGACTGGAAAAGGTGTTATGGACTGATCAGTATTGTAGTTGAAGTGTAAACACTGTGAACAGTCAGTCTGGCTGTTATTGACTCCTGTCAGCTGTTAGTGGAGCAAAGGCAGAGTTTCTCAGTCTGAATGTTCTGTACATCAGACTCCTGTAATGGCATTAAAATGCAAATTAAGGGGAGTTATTGTAAAGGGAAATGTCAAATACATCCTTCCACCTGCATCCATCCTCCATCACCATATGCATTTGTAAAAACCATGGACTAAAACAACAGGATGACCTGATTCCACTGGTGGAAAATGCCCCCGACCCCACACTTTTTGCTCTTCACCCACATCAGATCGTGTCTTTCTGTGAACTCTGCTCAGCCTCCGTGGTCACCTACTGTGAAACTGAGAGGAGAGGTTTTTGGCACAATCCTTTAATTAGTGCCGAGAGGGCTGGAGATGATGAAAACTGGGATCAGGTGTCACGGTTTAATAGCGGAGTCTTCCTGGCAGAGCGTGGACTCCTGACTGCCAGAGCCTTTCAGACACAGCGGAGGGAATGTGGGCCCTGGCGCTGGTTCATCAGATCATGAGAGTGGGGCCGGGGCATCTTTTACAGCCCAGTATCTGTGTTTTGTGGGGGTCTGGGCTGGGTTTGGGGGTCTGCAGGGTGGTGGGTTCAGTCCAGGATATTTCCACTGGATTCTTAAAGACTGGGAAACACTCGGTGGTGGTGGTGTGTGTGTGTGGGGGGGTAAATAACTTTGCCCTCCGGGGGGCGTTCCATTCAGTTTATCTCCTCTCTTATTGGCCGCAATGACAGGCATGTTCAGTTTTCTCGTCCCTCCGCCTTTTGCTTTTGCATAAATTAAGGGTGGGGGGTCACAAATGGGCTGATGATAAAGAAGGATCAGAGCTGGTTTTACTCCTCCAGGGTCTTTACAGGGACGATTCTAAACTGTTGAATAGAAGACGGTTTAACGAGACACTGTTTTACAAGATCTGAGGCTACGTTCACACACCAGGTCTTAATGCACAATTCGGATTTTGGGGGAAATCCGATTTTTTTGTGTGCTTGTTCATATTCTACATTAAATGCGACTTCTATCAGTTTTGAGTCTGAACTGAATGTGACCCTGAAGTGACCCACATGCACTAAAGAGGTCCTGATGGAATACGAGACCACACAGATCCACACTGCATTTATGGAAGTAACACTCCTGGGACACAAAACTGTGACGTTTGTCACATTTCAATGACATAGAGGTCGATCAAATGCGACCTGGTCATTCAGACTGAAGTCGCATTGGAAAATATCAGATCCGTATCAGATTTAGGACCACATATGAAAGTGGTCTGGGTCAGATTAGTGCTGTTCAAACTGTCTTTAACAGATCAGATACAGGTCACATATGGACAAAACAAACAGATTTCGGCCACATTTCAATCAATCAATCAATCAAACTTTATTTCTATAGCACTTTTCATACATGGTACATGTAGCACAAGTGCTTCACAACAAAACCCCCCACAGTCCCGCAGTTGCAAATAAAAATACAAGCAATCAAAGTAAAATTTATAGTAAGAGTTTAATTAAAAGCTAGCCTAAAAAGATAAGTTTTAAGTTTACTTTTAAAAATATGAACACTCGCAGCGGACCTCAGGTCCTCAGGTAGGCTGTTCCATAGTTTGGGGCCATAAAAGCTGAATGAGGCCTCACCATGAGTCTTAGTGTGGACTCTAGGAACAGTTAAGAGATTACTACCTGAGGACCTGAGGGTCCGAGAGGGGTCATATGTTAAAAGCAAATCAGATAAATAAATAGGGCTAAGACCATTAAGAGTTTTAAAAACCAATAAAAGCACTTTAAAACTGATCCTGAAGCTCACAGGGAGCCAGTGCAGAGACCTGAGCACTGGTGTTATATGCTCTCTCTTTCTGGTCCTCGTCAGCAGTCGGGCTGCAGAGTTCTGGAGCAACTGCAGCGGTGCAATGGTCTTCTTGGGAAGACCAGAAAGGAGAGCGTTACAGTAATCAATTCGACTTGAGACAAAAGCATGTATCAAAGTCTCTGCACTGGCTCGAGAGAGAAATGGTCGTACTCTGGCAAATTTTTTAAATGATAAAAACCAGTTTTGGTGACAGACCTGATGTGTGGCTCAAAGCTAAGCTCACAATCTAGTAAAACACCCAGACTTTTAACCCTCTCAGAGGAGCCGAGTGAATGGGTTTGGAGCTTAGCTTTGAGCCTCTCCCTCTGAGCCTCAGGACCAACAATTAAAACCTCAGTTTTGCCCTGGTTGAGCTGGAGGAAGTTTGCTGCCATCCAGGACTTAATATCTAAAATGCAATTAAAAAGGGTGTCGATGGGGCTGAGGTCATCCGGAGACACGGCAACATAAAGTTGAGTGTCATCAGCATAACTATGAAAGTTAATGCCGTGTCTCCTGATGACCTGTCCTAGAGGCAGCATATAAAGGTTAAAAAGGGTTGGACCTAAAATTGACCCTTGGGGAACATTTGTCTCTAGACTGAACATAGCCTAAATCAACGATATGTTTTTCTTCAGTTTTCATTCGTCCAGCTGAAGAAACAGAACATAAATCTGTATTAATGCACTTCCATCATACTCCTGCAGCTCAAAGTGGATAAATCAGAGCTCCGTGCATGTTTCATGCACCATAAACTCAGTTTGCATTGACAGGTTCAGAGACGTTCATACTCAAAATTAACAGACGATCATTCACAGAGTCAACGTTATTGATTAGATGAGACTGTATGATGGGATGTATGGAGTTGGACAGACACAGAGATAATCAGTCTGTCTGCGTAGAACAGAGACTGTTTGTGTAGATCTGTTTTTTACAGATGTACGAGTATAAACACAGCACACAGAAAAGAGTAAATGATCCACTCAATTTGGATGGTTTTACCTCAAAAGAGTATTTTCGCAGCACAGAAGGTCATTTATGCAGTATTTTATTATAGGAGATGTTGCAGATTTCCAAGAACTAGAATAGAATAGAATAGAATAGAATAGACTTTATTGTCATGATGCTAGTTGTACAAATGCAGTTGCAGGTGGTCTCACCAACACAATAAGACACAAACATATATATAATAGTGAAGTATGTGTGTATTAGGTGTGTAGTAGGTATGTAGTGTGTATTAGGTGTGTGGTAAGGTGTTATAGGAGGGTTTTATGGGAGACAAACAGATATTTAATTGAAAATACAAAATATAAGCATCATGACTGATATCGACATCTATTTATAGACCAGACTGATGAGGATCTGATTTGGTTTGTTTGTTTGTCTCTTTGTTTCTTTGTTTCTTTGTTTCTTTCTTTGTTTCTTTCTTTCTTTCTTTCTGTAACTTGTTACTGAGTTTATTTCTTTCTCTTGTTTTCTTCTTGACGTTCAGCTGAATCTCCTGGTGCATTCTGGGAGAAGCTGCAGGTGCTAGGATCTGTTGTTCCCGTTTGCATAGTTGCATAAAGACAATCTGTCTGAGTTTGTGTGGGTGTTTTTTTTGTTTACTGTACATTCATGCATCAGTCGATCAGGTGACTGGTGTAATGTTTGGTCGACTGCAGAAAAACAGAAGGAAGTGGAATAAACATCCTTTTCCAGACGTTTACCTGCACTCGTCCGTCCATCAGACTGTGCACCTGTGTGTGATGTCATCTCCAGACAGGTACCGGTGTCACATGACCTGGTCTTCTATCAGAGCAGATGCTGCTGCTGCTGCTGCTGCTGTTTGCAGACAGTCCACTGGCTCTGCCCTGCTTCGAAGGCAAATATTGTGACTCACTGTAATGGGGCATGATAGAGTTTCACCATAGGGGTTCTTCCTTCACGTTCCCAGGCATAAAAAAGCACAGAAAAGGCGGCATTATCGCCCCATTTCTGCCTGTTTTGTGTTTGTTTCCAGGTTCTTTGTTTATCATTTGAGGCTGCGATGGCTGGAAGTGAGTTGAAAAGTAATCTGAGATGTTTTACAGTAATTAGTCGTCTTTGTTGCTGCTGTGGAGACTGCAGTGGCGGCTCTGAATGGGGAAGGGGTTCTGCTGGGAGGGTTGGGGGGTGAATGAGGCTGAGGAGGAGGAGGAGGTGGTGGGTGTGGGTCTCTTCTTTTGTAGCTTTCACTTCTCCCTCTCTGCGCCGCCGTCCTCAGAGGGAATGGGCCCAGGCAGCTGTCACTTAACATGTGAATGTTTCAAGGACGGCCCAGGGGTCTTTAGAAAACTCCCTTTTTTTGCCCCCCACCCAGCCCATTTTTCAAGCAGGAGCGGCATGGAGTTCTCTGAGTCACAGTCGGACCCAGAGGAGGGGCTTTGTTGGAGGAGAAGGGGGAGATGGTGAGAGTGAGAGGGGGGGAAGAAGGTAAAAAGGGGGGGCCCTTTACCGCCCAGTCCACCGGTGCAGGATCAACCTGAACCGGATCCATCTGGGCTCCATGTGAACCCGGTGTTGGCTCTGGGGGCCGAGGGAGTTCAGCTCAGCCGTTGGAAGACATTGTCTGTATTTGGGCGCAATCTATCCCATGAACAGGGAAGAATTCCTCTATCGCTGCTCCCACAACAAAGAAGAAAGGGAGAGGAGCAGAGCTGGTGGGAGGAGAAGTGAAGTGAGAGGAGGAGGGAGGGAGGGAGGGGGAGTAGGGGGGAGGAGGACATTGTTTGCCTGTGACTGTGGGCAACGGAAAAGCATGAGTTATCAGGGCATGTGTGAGTGTTTAGAAAGTGTGTTTGCATGTGAACATGTGTGAGTGAGTGGACGTGACAGAGTGTGAGCAACTGCGAGTATGAGTGTGTTTGTGGAGAGGCTTGGGTTCGGATGTTGGAGCTCGGAGGCTGTTCCAAAGGATTGCTCAAACAAAGCTGGATTTCTCTTCTTTCTCTCCTGTTCTGAATGGCGACCGAGGACTTTGCTGAATTCCTTTACTCATGAGGTCGGGCTCGGCGCCGCTTCGGGGGTAAGTCGGGTTCAGGCCAGCTTCAAAACCGCCAAAAACTGCCACCGACGCAAGGATTGGCTCAGGCGGAGTTTGCTTTTTGGACTTTGCCGGTCAGTGATTGAACCAGGGAAGCATGTGACAGAATGAGCTGTGACTAAGGGGGTTCAATAAGACAGAGCAGGGAAACCGTCCCGTAGAAACAACATCCTTATGAATGGATCCGTTTGGAAGTAGCTGGATTTGTTCGTTTTTTTCTACTTTGAACTGGTTTCTGGGCTCGTTTCAGGTATTTTTGTCAGTTTTCTCACTGTTTTCTTGTTCCTTTCTTTGAGGATAGTAGGGCTTGACCTTGTACCACATCCTACCTTAAAATGTTATGAGTCTCATGGGTGGATGCACAGCTGCCATCTTTCATTAGAGACCACTACCATGATTAGCACAACACCCAGCAGTGACACAACCTCCATGGGTCTGTACTGTTGATGGAAGATTAGTATTCTGCTGCTAATTACGAATTCACCAATAAAGTGCATTATAAAGTGGGTCAAGAAACTAGGTCAATCAATGCAAAAAAACAAAGTGAACACCAGGTCGTTTTATCTTCAAGTCTTCCATAGTAAGACTTTTAGGAATTAACCCTGACATGGATTTGGTCCATGGATTTGTTCTTTTTTTTTTTTTTTTGACTTTTAAACAGTTTCTGGGTTCATTTCGGTTTTACAAACAGGTATTTCTCTCTGTTTTCTTGTTCATTTCTTTGAGATCGTAGGGCTGACCTCGTACCACATCCTACCTTAAAATGTTATGAGTCTCATGGGTGGGTGCACAGCTGCCATCTTTCATTAGAGACCACTACCATGATTAGCACAACACCCAGCAGTGACACAACCTTCCATGGGTCTGTACTGTTGTTGATGGATGATTATTATTCTGCTGCTAATTACCAATTCACCAATAAAGTGCATCATAAAAGTGGGTCAAGAAACTAGGTCAATCAATGCAAAAAAACCACAGTGAACATCAGGTCTTTTTATGTTCAAGTGTTCCATAGTAAGACTTTTAGGAATTAACCTTAACGTGATATTTCCTTCCCTTAATATATAAGTAACCTTAGATTTTCTTTTTATACTAGATTCTAATTAGATTCATCAGGAAATGGAGTGCAGCCACGTATCATAAATCACTCTTGAGAGCTGAGAGAGGGTCGGCTTGAACTGAGGGCCATTTCAGACTAGTTAAGTGATGGGATGGTTAGGTCATCTGCAACATGAGTCACATAGAGCAGGTTCTCTGGTTGCCGGTTCTCTTCTAGTCTGGCCGAACAAAGGTTGCATCATTTTCAGAGGCTTTTATTGGCTTTGGATCTGGGAAAATGTAGGTCATGTGAGGGTTAAGAAGTGGCTAAAAGAGAAGTGAATTGGTTTATTGAATTAAGGCGGATGTTGTATGATGTGTATGGCCTGTTTTTACCAGCGTCCAACTTGTATTTCCATATTGTTTTTAACGAATCCTAAGCACGTGCTCGTTTGCTGGTAGTATTAACCATTTGCTGCAGAACCCAAGCATGTAATTTAGCAAACGGCCACACATGCAGAGCTGTAACCAGACACGACACACCCTCACTCTTAAATTGTTAACCCATGTGGGACACGGACCACAGAGCCTCCTCAGGAGACGCTGGGATCTGAGATAACCGGGTAATCATTGATCCTGAGGAAGGGGCTTTTGTCTGGGCACCACTCTGATCCGACGCTGTACTCCCCATGGGTCTATGCATGGCATCATCTGCTCTGCACTGAGATTCATAGAGGTAATTACTCCCTAATGCGCATGGAGGCATCACATCAAACCGGATCATTGCTGAGACTCATTAGTTAAAAGGCAAAGTATAATTTGTTTCATATGTTGGAGGCACCAGATTGGATTTGCAGCATATTCTCCTTTGGCTGTTCTTTCATTTCTGATTAAAAAAAAAAAAAAAAAAAAAAAGCAGCAGACTCAGCATAACTCAACTCCCTGAAAGCATATTGCAACTAAAATCACTGAAGGAGACATAAATGCAAAAAAAAAAAAAAAAAACTAGAAAAGCACTCAGAAAGCGCAGACCTCCACCAAAGCAGATCAGTCCACCCCCACCCAATCACCACCAAAATTTAATCATTTGATCCTTGTGCCAGTATCAACATTTCCTGAAAATTTCACCCAAATCTGTCCCTAACTTTTGAGTTATCTTGCTAACTGACAAACAACTATATCACTTTGCTACACGTGATGAATCAATCTTCAGTATCTTGTAGAACCCGTTGGGGGCTTATTTTGTATTTTTTTTTTACCAAGCACTCTGACCATTCATTGTGGAGTTACACATACATATGTCGAAAATATCCTTATCTCCCAATGATAAGAATCCTTTTAAAATTCCTGGATCCAGACGGTGATCCAGACCATTCCCAAAATCCGAATCATTTGTTACTCATCCCATTCGGACATTTCCTGAGAATTTCATCAAAATCCGTCTGTAACTTTTTCAGTTATGCTGCTAACTAACCAACCACCGAACAAACAACCCTGGCAAAACATAACCTCCTTGCAGAGGTAAAAATTCCAACATCCTGTACTTGAAGAGCCAACATCCCAATTTCCTCTCGTTGACCCACATTGGCCCCCCCACAGGTCTGTACTCACCAAGCGTGACCTGAGGTGACCTATGTGATTCTGAATGGACCAGTACAACCCCGCCTCAGGGGGAGGGATCGGACTCGACAGGATCCTCCCTTTGATCCCCTGAATGGGTTCCCTCTGGCGGGATAATTACCCTCACCTTTAACCCGCCTGTCACAACAATCGCTGAGCTCAACAGGCCGACACACATCAGAATATCACTCATATGTTTTTGGGTCAAATAGTCAGAATGTTTGACAGACGTAGGTGTAAAATCACAGATTTTCTTGAGGGTTTGCAGCCTGAGGTTCTGCTGCCGTTACGTCACCTCCTAGAAACAAGGCGCCGTCTGCGTTTTATGGCTGTCATATTCCATCAGGTCCTTAGCGGGTTTCCCGGCGGTTTTCCAGGCCGAGTCGAGAAAGCGTTGGCAGTTTGCCACGGTCGTACGTGCCAGGCCCAACAGTGGGATCCTCGGCAAGCCTGTCACGTTGATTTCTAAGCCCAGAATATTTCAGTTGGTGATGGGAGATAGAGGGAGCATGTGTGCATGTGGTCTAAAGGAAGACAAAGGGACAGGATGGTCCATGCCAAGTGTCTCTGCTGGGTCTTGGGCGCCAATAAAAGGCAACGTTGGCACAGAAAAGAAGATGAAATGAGAGGCTGGTTTCATTTGGTCTCATTGTGAATATTCTGGTTTTAAAGAAGGAGTCGCAGTGATTCTGTTGGTTTGATGTGAACCTTGTCTGATTGTAGGTAGCTGAAGGAGCTTCTGCATGCATGGCCACAGGGCCTTACCTCACCTGTTACCTCACTAGCCTCTGGGCTGAAGGATTATGGGTAACCTCATCAGCCGGCCCAGCTGCCTGGGTCAGAAGTCCAAGCATGTGAGGTCAGGACGAGAACTTCCTGAAGGAGTGTTACCAGCGTCGGAGGGAGTGGCAGCCGGTGGAGCAGCATGGGGAGGCCAAACAGGAGGAGGCTCTGAAAGACAACCCAAGGAGGATGCAATCAAGGAGACAGAGGAGGAGAACGAAAAGGAGGCGCAGGAGGTCGAACGTAAGAGGGAGGACGGGACTCATACTCCTGTTTCAGACAAACTGCTGCGTAGTCCCCCGCCTCCACCATCAGAAGCACCAGTACTCTGGACAACGCCTGGCACAGCACACCGTCACCCATAAAACATCCCGTAATGGGACGTTAACGAGGATAACCGTCCCTCCGGAGTTCACCAGGTCCCCCCTCACCCACCTGGACAAGACAGCCGCCGAGAGGAGGGCCAGCTTCCAGAGGAGGGACTCCAGGGAGGGCAGCCCCTGGTCCTGGAAGACCGTGGCCTCGCGGGAGGTGACGGAGGTGACGGAAGTGACCGAGACCATCGTGACTGAGATCGTGGAAGTCACCGAGTATCCGTCAGGGGATAAAGGAGGCGACCCGGTGGTGACCAGGACCGTTAGAGTCCTGAATGGAGTCGCTGAGGAGCTCGCTGAGGTGGAGAAAAGACCAAATGATCTCATCTGTTTTTCCATTCCCATCTTATTTTCTTTTCAACTTCACTTTCGCATTCTGATCTGTCTTGTTTGCCTGTCGGTTTCTTACCTTTCCTGTCTTTCCTACCTTTTTCTTTCCTTCTCAACAGTGATTTTATGAATTGACAAACGTATTACCATCTTTATTTTGCAGCTCCAAAGCAATGGACACTCAAGCTCAGACCAGGATTCCAGTCTGGATCGATGGAGAGTACGTCTTCTGTGAGATACAACAATAAAGTTAACTCTCCCTTCATTCTTTTGTACTAATATTCTTTTGTGTTTCCAAAGGGAACGAGATCCGCCTTGGCTCTGAAAGATGCATCTAAGATTCTACTGAAACTTTCTCCAAAACCTGGAGACTCTGCTCACATGGGTCTGTGAAATAGAGGAGCTCACAGCCAATCAGAAGCCCCCATCTTCAGAGGTCAAAGTGGTGAAGGCTCAGCTCCAAGAACAGAAGGTGTGTGTTATCAACAATCACATCATTCCACTTCTTCCAAAAAGTTGTAAAGCAGTAGACGGAATCCACCTGAAGAGTCTACCTATAGAAAACGGGCTGAGTCATGGAAAACAGTCAATTGCTCCATTCAAAAGATAAATGTCGTAGTATTCACCGGTGAATGGGCGGTGTCCATGTATACAATGCACTTCTTTGTGGATTTTCCCAGGGGACATGAAAAAGGCAGGGATGTTTTTCACCTTTCACACCCATTGTTGTTTGGTAGAGGTGAAACCTGCCTCAGTCGGAACAAAGAGAGGTCGACATTTGAGACAGAACTTCCTTTATATGGACACAAAGGCACAAGAAACAAGAAATAAGCCTCTGTAAATGTTAAGCACCTGCAGAAACTGTTTATCTCATCCAGTGAAATGTTATATGCAACATACAGACATAAATATCCATCACATAAACCACACTGGAGCTGAATTTTATCGGTGTTTCCACAGCTCCTTCTGCGCCTCCTAACAGACCGCCGTCGCAGTATGGACGCCATGATGCTGGAGGGTCCTCGGCTGGTGGAGGCCCATCCAGGACAGGAGGGGGAGCAGGTGAAGGCCAGGCTCTGCACCCTCGAATGCAAGTGGAGGACGTTACAGCTGGAGGCAGAGCAGAGGTCAGAGCTTCAGCCGGATGTTCCCCACATTTGGCGAATCTTCGTAAACTGTTGATATCTCAGCAAATAATGACATTAAACAGGGCTATGTATACCATGATACTAGAACAGGGGTCTCAAACATGTGGCCCGTCAAAGGTTCCACTGGATGAATTTGCGAAGTGTAAAAATTCCACAGTCAAGGCTGTGGAACTCATTTTAGTTCCAGTTCCACATACAGACCATATGATCTACAGTCAATAATAACAGCAGAATAACCTATAAAAAATAATGACTCCGTATTTTCTTGCTCGATTTGATGTGAAAAAAAATTATATTAGATTATGCCTGTAAGTAATGACACTTCCATTTTTTTTTCTTGGTTTGTGCAAAAATAACATTAAATTATGAAATATTTACATTACAAACTATCCTGTTCCAATAAAATGTTAAATAACCTGAACAATATGAATGACCTGGAAAAATTTTTGAATTGAGCAAAAAAAATCTTGCAATTAAGTAAAAAAAATGTTAAAATTAAGCCCTAAAAAAAAAATCTCAAATTAAGCAAAAAAATCGTAATTAGCAAAAAATATCTGAATTAAGTCCTTCAAATTTTTTCTTTTGTTTTTAGTTCCAAAAAAATAACATTAAATTTGAAAATATTTACATTCACAAACTATCCTTTAACAATTAAATGTGAATAACCTGACAAATTGAACAACCTGAAATGTCTAAAGAAAATTAAGCACAATTTGAACTTATTTCTGCTTGTTACTCAGTGTTTATTGTCTTGCACATCTGATCCATAATGCACATGTAGAAATGATAAGTTGAGGAAGAATATTGTTAAAAATGCTGGAGACTTTCGTTGACCAATTTTTCATCAGATCTGTAAAACCTCAGTCATAGCCTAAGTATCACGAATCTGTAAGTCTTTCTGTGATTACTTACCTGAATCTCTTGCATTACGGTGAACAATTTCGAAGTGCCATCCACCGTAAACAAAACGCATGTGTTTACATTCAGACTGGGAGGTAACTCACGCTCTTCGGAATTTTTTTGTTGTGACATGCATTGTGGGAAACGGAGGCTCACGCTGTGTGAACTTCCCAGCCACCTGCAGCGAATGTAAACACATGCGTTTTGTTTACAGTGGATGGCACTTCGAAATTGTTCACTGTAATGCAAGAGATTCAGGTAAGTAATCACAGAAAGACTTACAGATTCGTGATACTGAGGCTATGACTGAGGTTTTACAGATCTGATGAAAAATTGGTCAACGAAAGTCTCCAGCACCTTTAAAATTGCACTTATTTTTCTTAAGAAATTTTTATATTCTCAGGTTATTCATATCTTTTTTAATTGGATAGTTTATAAAAGTAAGTATTTTAATAATTTATGGGGTTTTTTTGCACTAAAACAAAGACAAAAATTTGGAGTTGTCATTATTTATTGGTTATTCTGTTATTATTTTACTGGACCGGCCCACTGGAGATCAAATCAGGCTGAATGTGAACCTGAAAGAACACGAGTTTGGAGACCCCTGTACTAGAAGGTCTCAGAGCGTCTGTCCATCTGTCTGTGGTATCTGCACAGTTCTGAGAGGTGTAGACATTTTAACTGTCTGATTTGGTACCTACAGCTGAGGAATAGTCCCATTGGGACATTAAATACCTTTTTTAAAGTCAGGAGGGACTGATCAATCAATCAATCAATCAATCAAAGTTTATTTATATAGCACTTTACAACAACATGAGAAGACCAAAGTGCTTTACATCTAAAAGCGTGATTAAATTATAAGATTGATTGATTGATTGATTGAATTCACGTTGCTAAGCAGTTGCCAGGGGGAGGGACAGGAAGCAGCCTTGCTCATTCTGTCAGCCTTGCATGACGGAAATTGAAGTTTTAAAACAGGAAAGACGCATTTCCGGTCAAGTAGGAGACTAGCAAAAGTGTGATGTGATAGGACCAATATTTTGGGAGATATTCGTCATTTTGGAATTCAATATGCCCATAAGGGTTGACAGGAAGTGTAGTACCACGCTGCATGATGGGAAATGAAGTTAAAAACAGGAAAGACACACTTACCAGCTCCAGTCCCTAGATATCAGTATTTATATATTAATTGTTGCTTAAATTTAAGGAATGATTTACCTAATAATTTTATGTCAGTACTTATAAAATATAGACGAACAACGTTTCCCAAAAGTCAGCTCTCCCAACATAAAAATGACCACATCTAGAACCCGTGGTTCCCCACAGGTCAACACACTAGTTCAACTGTATTTTCCCATGGGCCAATGTCTGAATACTATGGACTGTGGGCTGGACCCCTGCAGCATTACTCATTTTTGTTTAACTTCAGCTTTAACTCCAACCTGAGTGTGTTATTGGACATCGTCATCTACCTCCTTGTCGGGTTGCCGTGGACAACAGTCTCCCTCCTCTTGCCTTAAAACATCCATCAGCACTTGCAAAAAGTAAACACATGCAATACAAACAATGGTTAAAAGGTCATAAACTGATAAAAACCACCCATTTTCAGTGTTTACAGCTTCAAAATTTCTATAAAATCTGTCTGAATCATTGTATATTTTTATAAAAACCAACATGTTTCTGGACCTCACTGAGGCACAGGATTGGACCCATATTAATGTTTGGGGAAATTATCAAAAATAGTCACTTGCTCAAAAAAGGGTTAACCTGTTGTGTTGAATTTAACATAATATACCACCACAGTCACAGTAGCTGTTGGCTTTTAGCACAAGTAAGAAATGTAAACCCAACATTTAAACAGTTTATGATCATCAATATTGCGTCATTCTCAAATTTTGATCTCAAATTTTCATTGTCAACTTTGCTTATCTTCTTCATTGAATGCGTCATATTTTCAAATTGTAGCCGGTCTTTCGGACCTTCTGTAAAAAGTGGCAGTGCTGCAAATTAGTGCCAAGTGTTGTACATAGGTGTATGTTGTGTTTAGTGGCTGTTCAACTATTTTTTTTTCCTATTTGTGGGTAGAGGGGCAGTGGGCCGGTCCAGTTTGAATAATGGGCTGGTTCTGGTCCGTGGGTCACCTGTTGAATACACCTGATGTAAACCTTGTTCCTGACAGGAGAGCGAGGCTGGAGCTGAGTTCGTCCCAGGGCGGAGGTCTTCCAGGACGGGGTGGATGACCTGCAGCAGTGGCTCATATCTGTGGAGCAGGTTCTGGCCCAGTTACGCAACGCAGAGAGGGTGATGCTGCATCTGCAGGAGGCCACGGAACGGGCCAAGGTAGGACACCTACCACCTGTCCACATGTCTACCTGTCCATTCACCTGTACTTTAACCATCATGCATCACTGGGGACATTTATGTCCATTGGGCTGTCAATTCAGCTGTTAGTCATAATTATTGGTAGCAAATTCCTCTCTCTTAACAAGTTTAGAATTGTAATTTTTATTTTTCTAATAGATCAACAGAACTCTGAGCATATAACTCCCTCTAGAGCAATGTTTCTCAACGAGGGGGGGGTGTTGGGTGCTCAGACAGAAATACTCACTGTTATTCATCACAATGTATAAGTATCAATATCAGAACAAGTGGTTTTTGTAACCCCCCCCCCCCCCCCCCAATCGCAAATGTGTTTTGGGTGGGGGGGGTGGCAGAAGGCCCATGATGACATGACAGGGCATTTGCTCAAAAAACGGTGGAGAACCCTTGCTAGAGTCATTAAGAGCAAAACTATTCATTTCCCAGAGACTGCTTTAAAAATTAATGTTTTTTTTCTGCTTCTTTTCTGCAGAAATCTCTTAAACAACTTCAAGACTGATCTTATCTTATCTTATCTTACCTTACTTTACCCTATCTTTTCTTATCTTATCATATACAAAGTCAAAGAAACCTACTATATTCAGTGTCTATACTTTGTGAAGTTTTTATGCAGCATTTTGGAAGTGGATGTTTGTGACTGGAGGGTGGGGGGGTGGGGGGGTTGTTAAATCTTTCAGATGCCTGTAGGTAAATGTGTTTGTGTTGTTTTGGCGTCAACATGTATCTGACATATTTTCATTTTCAGGCTGTTGTTGAGGAGATTCAAGTTAAAACTGCTGTTCTGGGGAAAATTCAGCAGGCGAGTCAAGATTTGATAGAAGCTATTTCAGGTAAACTCACGACAATCTAATCTAATATAATATAATATAATACAATATAATATAATAATATACCTAATCTAATCTAATCTAAATCTAATCTAATTTAATCTAGTCTTATCTAATTTAATTGTATCTAATCTAATATAATCTAATTAATCTAATCTAAATGTAATCTGAATCTAATCTAATTTAATTGATTAGATTTAATCTAATCTTTATTTTATATAATTTTAATCTGAATCTAATGTAATTTAATTTTATTAAATTTAATATAATCTTTATCTAATCTTAATCTAATCAAATTTTATATATTCTAATCTTAATCTAATCTAATTTATTGTAATTTTAATGTAATGTAATTTAATCTAATCTGAATTTAATCTTAATCTGAATCTAATCTAAATTTAGTAAATTTAATCTAATCTTTATCTAATCTAAATTTAATCTAATCTAATTTTATTTTATTAAATTTAATCTAACCTTTATCTAATCTAATCTAAATTCAATCTAATCTAATCTAATCTAAATTTTAAGTACTGTTAACAGAATGCACATGTATTATTACCCTGCCTCTTAATGCATTCCTCTGCAGCTGTTCTTCTGACTTGTCACTAACACATAGAGGATGTTCCAGATGTTTCCTCAGTCTGATCTGCTGTTGGTTCACTGCTTTGTTCCAGAGGACGAGGCCAGCAGGTGCAGGAAGAAAGTGGACGCCCTGCGGATCCGCTGTTCGGTGCTGAGCCTGAGCAGCCTGGATGTCCTGCAGAGGCTGGAGCAGGCCCTGGAGGCCTCCAGCAGATGCACCTCCAGCCAGGAGGACCTCCACCTGTGGCTGGGACGCATCGAGAGGGAGCTCCTGGGGGCGGGGCCTCTGGGGGCGGGGCCTCAGAGCCACGCAGGAGGAGACGCACTTCTGTGTGCGGCCGAGAGACAGAGGGTAACAATGACCACATCAACATCGATACACTACAGACGCAGAAAAAAACGATTAAACCAACTTTTGTTTTTTCAGTTTCTTGTTTATTTGAATGCCTGTTCCAACTAAAGGTCTATTAGTTTGGACAAATATAATGATACCAACAAAAATAGCTCAGAGTAGTTTAATGTCAGAGCTGATATCTATCCATTTAACATGTTTTCTTAATAAAAACCAAAATCACTTCAGTTCCTTACATCAATATCTATGGCAGTATTTTTCAACCTTGGGGTCGGGACCCCATGTGGAGTCGCCTGGAATTCAATTGGGGTCGCCTGAAATTTCCAGAAACTAATTTTTTTTTTTTAAATTACTAATAAAAAATATTTGATGAGTTGACAGCGCCAATCCCAGTACATAGCAGACAAACTGTGGTTGTGAAACTGAAGCACTGTGGTTCTGTTTATCTGTCAAATGTTCATTGTGGTCAGTTTCAGGTACTGTGTGTGTGTGTATATATATTTTTATTTATTTATTTATAGATGTACATGGACTTTTTTTTTTTTACTGAACATTGTATTTTTTTTCTAGTATCTTTTACCTGACTCCCTGAATGACCGCACAAAAGTTCTTATGTGTAAATGTATGCACAAATGGCAAATAAGATTTTGAATCTTTGAAATACAGAGGATAATATTATAATAAATGGGGAATAAATCAACTTAAGAAAGGCCAAATGGAGAGAAAATTAGATAAAAGTAGCTCTGGGTTTTATGGGTTAAAATCATCTACATTCATATAATCACATGACTCCTTAATTTAAGTTCTTCCTCCGTTGCTCAGTGTTAAATCATATTATTTGTGTATTTGTTCATGTTGTTCAGCTGGAACAGGCCGTGGTGAAGGAGATGTCCTGGTTCAAGGAGACAGCGCTGAGTCTGGAGAAGCTGAAAACCATCGATTTGGACCCAGACGTGATATCAGAGCAGCTGTATGAGCAGAAGGTCTGGACGTCACACACATAAACCCACCTCCTTCACCTTCATGGAACAGTTTAAACCACTGTCTGTTCTTCGTGTTAATGTCATGTGGTCTGTTATGTCCTGGTCAGATTTTAGCGTGGAGATTCTCCAACACCGATTCAACATTGAGAAGATGGTGAAAATCGCAGAGATCCTGCAGACGTACAGCGACGAAGGAGACACTTCAGACCTACTGGTACCTTTCACATCCAATCACATTTAATATTTTAGTGATGAAACAGAGAGGAGGTGAGACAGATACCCACACAATATTATCATTTCATGTCAGAAATATATGTAATGTGTGAAAACCTTAATAAAGATATGTGTTAAAAAAAAACACCACACATGTATCAGTATAAATGAATAATCACAAACAGGTTAAAGTTTTTTTATTGTCTCTTTATTGTGAAGATGGAAGGAGCTGATTCCTCTCATTAATATTCTTGGTTTCTCTTCCGTCCAGACGCCGATGGAGCTCCTTCAGGAACAGTGCAACACCACCTCTGCCACCAACTCCCATGTGGTTCTGCAGCTGGAACATGCCCACTCCCTCCTCCTCCAGTTCTCAGAGGGTCTGTCGGAGGTTTCACCCTGGCTCCAGGAAACTCAGAGCCTGGTCGGCCAACTGTCCCTGAGCACCATCAGCTACGAAGCCTTCAGGGAACAGCAGGACCTGTTACAGGTACACACACCTGATTGGACAGCTGCACTTTTTTTGGTCCCGGTAACAAAGTCATCCTTTTACAACGTCTGCTAACATGTGACTGTCCAACAATTAGGCTGTAACCGAAACCCTGACACAGTTACGGGATCACAGTCTGAGCCTGTACTGTGGCGTGGTGCGTTCAGGGACACTATGTGGACCTGTTGAATTCAGGTGTTTCTTTTCTAACAGGGTCTGGGATAAAACAATAAGGACTAATGTCAGAATATAGTTTTATATAATTGGATAAATATCATAGTGATTATTAATGTTGATGTTTTTATGTTAAATCCTCATGAACAGGACATTTTACAGCTGTAGACATGATGTGTCCACATACTTTTGTCCATGTAGTAAGAATTACAAGGCAGAAATAAGGGAAAAATCAAACGAATGTGGTGTAAAATGTACCTACATGTCAGATTTAATTTAAGTACAAAAGAACTGAAGTCATTATCAGTGTTTTTATCAAAATTTATATCTGAAAAAGTCATAAAAAACTAACACTGGAGAGTGCAGACCTCCGCCAAGGCAGATCAGTCCCCCCCTCCCCTGATCACCACCAAAATTTAATCATGTGTTCCTTGTGCCAGTATCAACATTTCCTGTAAATTTCACCCAAATCCATCCATAACCTTTTGAGTTATCTTGCTAACAAACAAACAAACAAACAAAAAATTTTAAATCAGTCATGGATAAAAAGAACTATAATAGTATAGAAGTCCAAACCATTTCATGTCATTTTAGAAATAAAGATAATAATTGAGCCCAAAACTAACCAATGCAATGATATTTATCCCATAACATAAAACTATATTCTGACATTAGTCCTTATTGTTTTGGATCCCAGACCCCTGTTAGAAACAAACACCTGAATCCAACATATCCACATACTTTTGTCCACACACTTTGACGTCTGTAAAGGTCAGACTGGGTAAATGTGAGTCTGTTCGATCCTTTCAGTTTATATTTGGGGTCTGTTTCATCTATTCAGGGTCTGAGGGAGTCCATTGCTGAACACAGACCTCTCATCACTCGTCTGTGTTCGTTGGCCAAACGTTTGTCAGAACTGAACCCGGTTC